>NW_028259160.1:16623939-16926969 GCF_977971745.1 Zootermopsis nevadensis
CCTGTTACTTCTGAAATTACAGGATCCACACTGTCTCCACTGACTTCTGCAAAGCCATTAAGAGAAATTTTGTATTCTGTTTCTACGACACTCTTCTCACTGGAATGTTTTATTAAACCATTTGTTGGAGACGGGCAGTCGTCAGACACACTTTTCAAGTTTCCAACTCCTACAGGACCATTATCATTTTTAGCACATACCAACAAACTATCCAATTCAAATGAACCAACCACTACATCGGTTTGCATGTCTCTGGTACATCTTGGAATATGGCTACTTTTGGTGTCCGTCACTGAATCATCTGTTGTAACTGGAACAGTCTCCAATGTTACTGTTTTTTCCACAGTTGCAGAACCGTCAGTATCGTTGGAAATGTCCAAGAAACAGTTTCTCACATCATTTTCATGTTCTCTCCCCACACCTCCAGCCATCATAGGATTTCTGTTATCATCAGCAACTTCTGTAAAGTCATCTGCAGGATTAACATGAAAGCATGTGCTAGCTTTCTCTGGAGCAGCTGAGAGACATAATTCGTTGGTTCCCAACTCTGACGCACCATTACAGAGCTTATTCTCACTGTCTGCAGTCCACACAGATGAACCATTTCTACCAACTTCACTGATGGAACTCTTAACCAAACGTTTATGCACCGATCGCCGTGGAAATGATCTTCCCCTCATCCCAAATCTCCTGCGTCGTGATTTATCGGGGACATCGTCGGCTCCATCCAACTGCGGAATTTTGTTCACATCCTCCCAAAATGTATTCTCCCACAATGAATCATCCTGGTGATCTGTAAATCTGTGTAAACATAAAAAAAAAGGCACAATGCGAAAACTTAACCTCACTGTATCTATACTGACATGTATGTGCAACAGTGGAGTCAACACCACCATGCTGAATGTTACTTGACAGGCAAGTACCTGCTCTGCCTTCCCACTGGACAAATCAAGTCATAATAAACCAACACAAAAGCATGGACAACACATTAGCAAGCGAACCGATATAGATAACATAACCATTTTTAATGTATTGCCTATACCTTCAGGGTAAAAGTAAATCCACCTTCAAAACAGTGGTAATATTTCTCCAAAATGTTGGTACCACCTACAAGACTATATGGCATCACAGCCCAGAAGAATATAATATTTTTATTGCCATAAGAACTCAAAATTGTGCGGCAATGCTTGAAATGAATGCATCCGTATATAGCTTTTGAGGAAATTCTGAACAACACAGCATCCACATAACTGATCAATCATTGTAACCTGACATGAAATATTAGTATGGTGACACATTTTAACCTCACATATAAAATATTAGCTCTAATTTGATATACTGTGGTATGTGCTCGCAAAATCATGGAAAAGGGTCAAGTTCACGTACATCATATTCTCTTCTCCTAAAATTATATAAAAGAAGTAAAAAAAATAATTATCCAGAAAATTACACCGAGTAACAACTTCAAAACCTAAAAGGCCTGATACTTCACGAAACAAATATGTAAGAGCCAAAAGTGGTCCTTCAGAACTTTAATTTTTGAACACAACACATACATCGAAACATAATATGGCTTTTAACTTCACGTAATCCCAGTTATAACACATTCAACAGGTACCTGCTCGAGCCTTCTTTCTCAAAGCCACCATTTGGGCTTGAATCCACTGCGGCATCTAACGGCTGCCTTAGATCTTGCATGTCCTCGTCTTCACTGCCATCTACTGTCTCAGTTTCTAATTCCTGAAATGCCTGAGATCCCAAGATACTATCTTCATCAACATTTGCCCCGCTCTCTAGGTTTTGAAGGATCATAGCAAGTTCCGCATCTTGGGAATCAACTGTATAGAAAAACAGATACTGGTTGGGGAATACATTGCAAATGTAATACTAAAAGCACAGATTCACAAACCAAATTCTGTGTGTACTGTTGATATAAATGGTTCTCTCTTCACGATCAAATAAATATTTCCGAACTAAATGTAATGAAGAAAAAGCACTTTTCTTTTCACCCAAGTTTCCACCCAGCTACACAGTCAATTTTTCAGTGAAGTAACCTGTGGTGTTACTCTGATGATAAATGTACAATGGGCAGATATCAGCTTCTGAGTAAGAATTAAATTCCTTGCCCTAGTAGATAATCTTTACTTACATAAAACAGAATCATGATTTATTCCTCTCTGGCTTGACGTTAAACTCAACACCAAATCTTCATCTACGACTGAAATATTGTTATCGTGTTCCACTCGCTCACTTCCAACAAATGAAACGGATCCAGACGGTTGTACGTGCACATTCAAAAACGATGCTTCGATGAGTTTTGAATCTTCTGGTGTTTCAGCAGGATATGGGGTTCTCTTAGAATCCGGAGTGTTCGGTAGTGACAAAGAATTATCAGAAAGCTATAACAGAAAATTAAAGAGTAAATAAAAATAAGACAATATTTGCTGAAATAATAGAGTGAATCTGGTATACATGGAGTACACATAATTTCCGCTGTTCACAATTTTGTACCGAGACTGGTCCTGATCTTCATGTATTACAAATACAAATTTAGTGTAAAATTTTACACTACTTAAGAGAAGTATTTCAAATTTCTGTGATGCAAGTAGTACTTTCTGAGCAATTTAAAACCTTATTTGACTTTCTAATCTTTCCAAGGCTCTAAAATAGGCCATGCCATACATTAAGGCAATGTCCTACGTAAGCGATAAGAAGCAAGCTGCATAAGCAGCATGGGGTGTCATATGACATAAGGGAATCGCTTGTTGTGTCCTACGTGAGGGACCGCAATAGAAGCACACGGCCTTCCTGCGCATGCACCTTCCGTGTACTGCATGGTCAGAGCTTTCTTGTGCATGCGCCTTACTGGCCAGCGCAGCAACTTGCGCGAAAATATCCAAAAATTTGATCTCGGACTTTGCTGGAACCTAGGACAGCGCCACACAAACAGCCAGTTTGATATTTCCGCTTCACCCACGCAACTCGCACAGCTCGCATTTAATCGCTCACGTAGGACACCGGGTAAGTGACTAGATGAAGGTTTCCGACTGGGGGAACCCAAGTTCAATACTAAGCAACTGCAAGTGAGATTCTTGGTGGATGAAGTAACAACAGAGCACATTTATCTCCAAGTTAATCAGCCCCCCCACCATCATTCAAATGTTACTTCATACTCATTAATGACTGCCCCACAAGGTGCGTGATCACTACCTCACCAAACAGCATCTTGTCACACCATGAGTCCTAAGTGAAGGGCTTTAGTACACTGACGATTTAAGAATAAAGGCAGTTAATTTTGTTTATATCATATACCTCTGAGTTTAATAGTAGTAACTTGTCATGTAATTTCTGTTTAAAGAAAAGTTCACTGTCAGTAGAAGCAGCAAATGGACGCTTTTGAGAACACTGGGGAGTTATTTGTGACGTTCTTCCTTCTTCTCTCCGTCGTTGTTTCTCATCTTCCCAGATTGCCGCCAGTCCAGGGTTTACAACCAGCTCATCTAGCAACATCAAACAAACACTACAAAATAAATGACAAGTGCACGGAATATTACACCACTGAGTTTTTCAAATGGTTCACGTACAAAGCCAAACCTTCTGCTCACAACTGGAGAAATCCATTCGGGATCCTGCCATTGTATCATTCAGAGGAAACAGCTGTCAATGAATTATCCAGACTCATGGATATGTTTATATCTTAATTGCATCATGCTTGTGTTTCAATACAATACTTTTATTTTCCGTCGTTTACACAAGCTTATTGTTAAAATCATATAAAATTTCACATAAAATTGTTACATTTTAAAATTGACGACATGTTTCGATATACAATCTTATCATCGTCAGGTCTATCAAAATTAAAATTAAAATCTGGTGTATCTGTTGCTCTGCTTATATTGTTTTTGTTTTTTCTCGTTTTTACTACATCTCCAGGCTTCTTCGAACATGTCGTCAATTTTAAAATGTAACAATTTTATGTGAAATTTTATATGATTTTAACAATAAGCTTGTGTAAACGACGGAAAATAAAAGTATTGTCATGGATATGTATAAAATTTCCAGCAAATTTTACAGAACTACCTACGTTTACTGGATTCTTTGACAGATCAACTGCTAAGCATCAAATGAGATGACGTAGGATGACTATGATGGTATGCAGGGAGGAATATAGGATACCCTGAGTTAAATTCTTTGCAGAGGCATTGGAATCTGAGGTAAATCCAACTTACCTGAAGGGCACTGGATGTAAAGGGACTAGAGCATAAAAGTGACAAATGAACTCCATCCATTGCAGAAGTATCGAATGTACGGAGCTCCATCTCATTCCACTTATACCTTTATGGAGTGGTGCTAAGGCACAGGGGATACATTATCATTGTCGTCGGCAATATTATTATTATTATCATCCCATCTATTCACCACTTTATAGGGTGTGTACTTCCATGTACCCGAGACAGACCTTGTCCCTAAGGTACATAGGGCAGCAGCTATTTCCGGGATCCATATTGTTTTTAGCAAGTGCTACATGTATTATATAATTTTATTTTATGAAAGCGTCTTTCGAATGATGTATGAAGTTCCCAAAATGGCGGTCTTCTGCAGTTGCCTTATGTCGTGTTCGCCCGGGATGTTGGCAAATATTTTCTGAGTGTTATTATTATACTCTGGTTTCCCTTCAACACGCATAAATCTTTCGCCTTTTACTAAAGATTTCCGTGGAGGGGAACATATGATGAGTCTTTAAATTATTATTATTATTATTAACTGCAAATGGGTTTATACCCAGTGGCATTGGTGCTACAATAAGACACAAACAAAACGACACACCACACTCAAAATAAAACAACTCATAAAATTACAAAACCATAAGGCACACACATTACACAAAATAAAAACACAACAGATAACCTAAAAATTATGTTTGAATTACTGTAGTGAATACCTGCAGCTGTCCTCTTGTTGATAATATCCGCTGCCACAGCATCCACTTCAATTTCACATGTACTCATCCTGGTAACTCTTTCTGGTAGCAGAATTTCCTCAGAAAGATTTTCAAAACTCCCTACAGAACATGATAAGGTGCACGTCATCGAACTTCAGCAACGTTATTTTTTATTTATTCTACCATTTAAAATATTTTCACAGATTAACAATCAGCTGCACACTGAGGCTGTACGTGGCTTGTAGCATGGGTAAGTGAAACGACGAGCAACTTGAAATTTAAAATCCTGCTTGGAATATGCAGTGTTGCCAACCTTGTCACAAATAAACCACACACTCCAATTTATGACGGCATATTTTTTGTTTTAACGTGCGAGCGTATTTGAGGAAACATGTCAATTTATAATTCTAATTGGTGTGTTTATACAGATTTAGGTATTTTAAGAAATTTCCCACCATAAGCTCTCCCTAGAGAATGTCTTGTTCAATATTTCTTACCTGGATTTTCTGGGTCCCGCCTGAACTTTACATTTTCAAGATTAACAAGGTTCATGCCATACAGATTATAGTCTATCATGAACTGAAGAATATAGGGAACATGGGCTTCATGTGGCTGGTAAATCTTATTGAGGATTGCACCACTCTGAAACAGATATATTACAACATGAATGGAAAAAAGACACTTCAATTTACAGTACTCCATCCATCCAATGGCTCTACAGCCCATATCAGGCCTTGGCCTCCTCAATTTTCTGCCTCCATGAAGATCTATTAATTGTGGCCATTTTCCAATTATGACATTGGATCAAACCGGCAGCATCTCGTCTCACAGCATCTTCCCACCTTCCTCTTGTCTTCCCACCGTTCTTGTCCCTTCTAATTTACAGTACTCTTATTTTCAAAATGTAACCTTTGCAAACATACCCAACGTTAAAAAAATATCGGATTAATAAATTACCTGTAACAATTCTGTTGCCTTTTTGACCATAAGTGGGTTATAAAAATAGATTTTGAAGTATTGATGCTCCTTGGTATGAAAACCATAAAATGGCCTGCAATAAAAATCAATGTGTATCACTCATTTTTCTGCAAAGATATAAATTAAAAATCATTTAGGACCAAGCTATTTTTAAATATTTAAATAAATAGGTCCATACGAAGAACACAACAATTAACAAGTGAATAAATATTCAGGAGAGGATGAACAGGCATTTGTTCTAAAACATCCCCAGTTAATGTTCCACCCCTAAGGTGAAACACCAAGATTCAAAACTACATAAAATGGATACATTTATAATTCAGGTCAGTCAGTCACGTTCCAGGATTGTACTGTATCTACCTTGCCATATATACACCCTTACAAAAAAAACCATCTGATCAAGACAGCGAAGATTTAAAACAGGCTCCTTCCAAACAAAATTCAGCACAAATGTTACTGTTTAAGCCACCTTGCTTGGCTCACGCATACAGTGTTTTCAAAAATGATGCAACATGTGAAGCTAACGTCATTAAAACGCTCCAGAAGCCACATCTGATTCCCCACATTATGTACCAAATTCATTATAAGCAAGAAAAAAACAACAAGAACTTACAATCCAGATACAAGAACCACTTTATAAACATGTTGTGCTGCAGAATTTCCTTTTCCTAGTGATATATTTAAGGCCTTATCCAAGCTGGATGTTATCTGATACATGAGCCTGTCACACGGTTCAGACCCTTCGTATGGGACGTAAATGTATGGGAAAACGCCATGGATGTGCAAGCACGTTTTCTTTCCTGCAGAAGAAGCAAGCACACTATTAATAAAATTGACTGGGACTGCCTGTCGCAGATACAGCACAGTTACTGACTCTTCTGAACACGGTAATGAACCGCTGGGTTCTATAAAAGGGGGGAAGCTTTTATTAGGCTAAGCAACAATTAGCTTCTCAAGGACTCTGACCATGGAGTTAATGAGTTATCATTTAAGCACAAAGTACAATAACAAAATCTGTACACCATATGCAGCAGAGTTCTGATTCAAAGATATATCCTGCTTATCACCTGTAGCAATATATATTTAGAACAGGTTTGTAACAAGTAGCAGTATCAGTTGATAAATTTGGACTGCAAAGCATTAAAAACATGTCACTTCACATGAAATAATCTTTAGTGTTCAAAACAGAATGTAATGCTAAGCCATATCATCCTTTCATACTTGTTCCACACCAGAACGACCATCTATACCTGTAACTGTTGATCCAAATACTCGAATAACGGGGACTTGTTTGACTTCTGCTCCACGGAATTCCGAATACACCACATCTAATTCAGGGATGGGAGGACTCATATAATGATCACCCAAAATAAGGCGCACAGAAAACATGATTCAAATAACTTGATACATCCTTCAGCTCACAAAACCTGTGGGGAAAGAGTGAATAACAATCATTTACACTATTTACATATTAACAAGTGACCAAAGTTCACAGTAGCATCAGGACAAACTTTCATTCTACCTATGGCTTGGCTAGTTTAAAGCTAACATAACCAAAGTTAGCCTAACCTAAGGCACAAAATGCAGGTAAATTACACACATTAGTATTTGTATTATGATATGCTCTACATCCTTGACTTTGGCCCATGAAGGAGCTATGGAATGTAAATAAATTATATTCTATTCCATTCTGTTGTAACATGATGGACATATTAGGTTGTGTGCATTTCCTCTTATTATCATTTCAGAATATTATGTGTGATCTGGTCTCCTATTTTACAGGAAGAACTCTGATTCTGGGTGTCACATACCAGGACAATATTTGGACTTGCCAAAGAAGAATTACAGATGTTATCCATTTATCATTATTTCCCTCTAATCCATAATAAGCTAATTTAGCCAGAAAAATTCTATGACTAACACATTCTAAACAATGTACAACTTTAATTTTTCGATGTAAGCCACATAAAATGTTTAGAGCTAACCAACATTTCACTAAAATCTGCAGTTGCCATTTTCAAAGTGGCCATGCAGCAGAGAGAATTCTGGAGACCTTACATAGGGCATGCAGTGAATGGCCAAACAGATATTATGGTGCTGGCTAGTGAAGCATAGGGGCATGTGGTTGAGGAAAGGTGACAAGAGAGTTTCTGGTGATCATGTTTGATGGGAAAGGATTTGCAGTGATTCTGTGGAAGGGGCTGGTGGCTGTTCTTTGACCACGAGGTTCGGAAAAGGGCTGGTCCACCATCACCTGTAGATTTTCATTACTTCATCAGACATTTCATCATATCCAGATCAGCTTTCAGTTTTAACAGGCTGAATGTTATTACTTTCTTGGCCGGTGTCAAGACAAGCTTTGGACGTTCAATTCAACTACAAATAAAAATTCGAATAAACTGCGAATGACATAAAAACTTAGTGCCATTCCACATGAAGTATTCACCTATTCAAAATAAATTTTACCACCTGAATGGGCGGTTACTGTTATCGCCACTTTAAAATAGCTGGCGGACATATAACACTACAACATTAATGACATTCACATTAGAACTAAGTCTTCTACATTCGAAATCTAATTCTCTATTCAAATACATACAAAGATATTGTTTTATGTAAAGATACAGTGGTGACCGTTGTCACTTTCACTTTGACCATTACTAACTTCCATAAATGATATTCATGTTCCTTCTGCTTATCATGTTAAAATTATAATAACAAACGGTAATAAAACATATCTTAAACATGCCCATAAATTCTTACACATTCTCATCAGAAAGAAAATTTGTTCACGAAAACGTAATTTTTGCCGCTGCCATTCTACACCAATGTCACACTTTTCTTTACAATGTCCGTTCTGTCCATCGGATTATGCGCGCGATATATTCTATAATATAGTTTTGCAATAGATGTCAGCACAAAAGTAAGATCACACAAGTAAGCAAAACATCATGGATAACAACACTGTGGTATTTGAGTATGGGGTTATGAGTTAAAACAGCTGATAAAGAATTGACATATACTATGCGCCCGCCGGTAACAGAAAGTGCACATGGCGTCAAGCGTTAAAGAATCTAATGACTTCTACTTATTGCAGCCAGAATTATTGAATGAAACAGCATTAAAACAAATACTAGAATCAGTAAGTATAAAATAAGTCGATAACTACACAACCGAAATTAAGTTTGTATAACAGCATTTTGCTTCATATTTAAGTATGCCATGGTTCCTGGTCACTTTTCGAAACAGAATCCGGTTCACCATCTGTCGGGTACAGAAATGGAAGGAAAGATTGTTGTAAAAGGTATATCAAAAGGTTATCTGTGTATATATGTGTGTCCAGTGTCATGATCTTAAATATTGTAGTTAATCTCTACAGCATGTGAAGTTTGGTTATGTAACATAACAACTATCATTCTTTCGATGCCTGTGCTCTCGCAGCAGAGTAAAACTGTTGTAATTATTCGGAGGTATGTGATGATAATGCAACAATTTTCTTATGAAGTTAATTTTAACACAAGAATAATTTTATTAGTTAGGTATTATGTTATTTTTCCTGCTGTACTTAAACAGTGAAAGTTTGGGTAATGTCAGTGTGAGTACCATGTTATTAAGGCACATAACTCAGAATTATCTTATATCAGAGGAAGAAAGCTGTTAGTTTCTACTCTGGTGGATTGTCTTGACTGCAGTTGGTATACACCCAAATATTCATAATTTTCTGTTGTTAGTGCCAGCAATTTTATAGTTTTTGTCAATGTTCACAGAGATGTGTGAAGCTACAGAACTTGAATTTCCTGAGCAAGGCACAGCTAGTGAAAATATTTTATCAAGTAGCTGTCCCTCTACCACAGCGGGAATACAAAGACAACCGAAGAGGAAAACTTCTAACAAGATTGAGGAGAAAGCAAGAGATAAACAGTCAAAAGACAGACGATTCAGGAAAAAAGTATAAACTATATGTTTTACTGTTCTACTGACATACTTTTTTATTACTTATCATCCTGAGCTATGTTCGTGTTGATCTCAACCTTTTCCGCTTTCAGTTTCTTTAATCAAATGCTGAAGTCACACATCAGTTAGGAAGAATACGAGTGATGAAATGGAAAAGGACGTTGAAGGAATAGATAGTTGCAAATTTTAATGTACTATTTCAGAATTTTATGGGGCATGTCAAGAACATTATACATAAACCCATTCTTATTAAATAACTTACAAATGAAATACAGAGGATTGGAGTAGTGGCCTGCATTATTCATCTCAGTTTCATTGGTAATCTTTCCAAAAATGATTTGTAAAGCTCCACACGTATCATGATTGCTACAAACTCTTTTTTACAGGTCCAGTATTACATGTGGCTTCAGTGAAGCTTCAACATCGCATGGTTTGCACGGAACTGGGGTCCGACTGAAGCCACCCCCAGATACAATCAATTTTGAACACAAAAAAATAAAGCTTAGGTCTAGCTCTTCAAGATCTGATGACTTGGAAAGCATCCAAATAAAAAGGCTGAAAAAATTTGAGAAATCAGATATTAATGGGGGTATTCTTGATAGGATTATCATTAATGACAGGCGCAAAGAAAAGGAGAAAGAAGAAAAGGGAGACACGCAGAGCATAAAGCAGAAGCCGACAGACGAAAGCACCGCGGATGTACCAGTAGACCAATCTAAATTGCTAGGATGTGAATCTTGTAGCTCTGAAAAGGTGTCTGGATCCAGGAAGGTTAAACTGAAACGGTCACACAGCACTTCAAGTTCCGAGGTAGAATATATATGTTGTTATAACCTCTCTTCTCTGAAATTGTAACACATACACAGAGCACTTTGATTATTTGGACACGTGAAACACAAATAAACTGAAGACACAGATAATCCAGAATTATATGTATCTGCAAGATGGAGGGGATATGAAACATTAATAATCTAAAAGAAAATGATAATCCAGAATTGTCATTTTGTCAAGATATTTACACACATTGTCTCATGATCTATGCACATTAGTATCAGTCATAATTGCAGTGATTATTAGTATAACGAGCCCAAGCAACACATCGTTGTGACACTGCGATATGTTGTGGATGAGGGACGTTTGGTCTGTACCTCCCTTTCTCACTGCATGACATAACGGGATATGGATTAATTTTCAAATTTTGTACAAAATGTTCAACTAATCAGTCTACTAAAATAAGTACATTTATTGAAAGAGATATATAGGAAAGCTAAGTAATATGATATCGTTTGTTTCAGAATCCACTCTCTGCATGCACAACTGGCAAGGACTTAGAAGTCAAAAAAAACAAGACAAAAATTATCTGGCCATGAAAATGCTGAAGTAAACACAAAAAAAAGGAAAGAAGTTTAGTGTACTTTATTTAACCCTTTACTGTCCATCTTTTTATATATTTATTCCCTGTCACACTACATATGACGTAGGATAAGAACAGAATTAATTAATTTCGAAGTCAATATAAATTTATAACATTCTTTACCTGTCAGTCAAGTTAATTTAAATAAATATGAAATTAGTAAATGTTAATAAAATTTTGATCCTGTCTCTAAAGGTGTGATAGAAAAATGAAAGAGAAAATTTTTATAATGATTTAAGGATTTTCCCTGGACACTGATGAATGAATGTCTGAAGCTGAATTATGCCTACAATATAATTTGGAAGATTTGAAGTTTACATGGCAAATAAATGCATTAAAATCCTCTTGGGGGGGGTCAGCCATATCAAGATGACTACATAACCAGTGGTTGGAAGATTGTCTTAGAAACCACTTGCCTCTGACGTGGCTGATCACCCAAGAGAGTCTTAGTACAAGGTAATATTACTGTTTCTTTGTTAACCAGATTTTGTGCTGTTCGAGATTTATAAATGAGCGTATACTGATTCTGTAATGCATTTCTAAAGGTTTGAGACAGTGATCCTGGTATCATTATGTAATGTCGTTCCCTGGACATTGTCTTTTTGTCTGGAACTGAGCAGTCTTTATAGGCTCTTATCCAGTTTACTGATGGACCCCAAAGAGTTAAAAAATATAAACTTTTGCGTTGTCGACACCAGTTTGTAAGTATAAGTCTCTGATGGTTTAGTTTACTTGTTAGTTTCATTGCCTACAGCATAACTAAATTGAATTAATTTGATAAAACAGATGCAAAGAAAATAAGATGATGCCTGTGAAGTGCCTGATTGTAAATTTTCCTTGTCAGCACTGTACGTACTTATTTTTATTTCACGGGTGGTGTATCCTTTAGTCTTAAGGTGAAAGATTGTAATACAAACCTGAACTACATGCCTGATGTTTATGTTTAGAATTATCATTCTGTAGATTGTGCAGAGTTCTATGTTGTCAGACATGTTTACAAGAAATTGGAATACACAAATGTTTGTAGTGTTACTTGTGACATAATTTCATACACTAATTATATGTGTTTAAGGCCTGCAATTAGGAAATATTTAATCTTGTATTTTGAGATGTGACTTTTTTTATATTGATTGCTGTCTTGTCTGTGAATATTCTTCATTATTTATGAACTTTGATTTTGTACAGCAACATGAGACTATCATGCAGGCATAAATTTCCTTCCCGTGGGAGACAAACACGCAGTAAATCCTAATGGAAATTTTTTTCTCTCTCTGACAATAGATAATTTGTTTGAATGCTAAACCAAAGAATTCTTGCAATTAAGAAAGTGTGACATTGATCTAATGGGGGCTGGAACCATAGAAGTTATACAATGAATGAAATAAAACACGTAAAATGTAGAATATTAAATTGTGATTCCAATGTATAAATATTATATGTAAATTGAAGATGTCCGACTTCTGGGATGTTGAGCCGTGCAGCCTGGTAGATGTTTCAGATTTACTGCTGTCATCACTAGGGTGTTTACCAGAGGAAATGGGGCACAGCATCCCAGAAGACATGTTCATACTCACTGCTTTGAGAACCTGAAATCTGATCATTATCTAGTCATCATGATAGAATATCCCATTTTAGCTGTATCCCTGCAGATTGATGTTGGAAATTTTATTGTTTTTTACTGAGGTGCCACTGAGAATATCGACTCCTCTACTTCTAATCTGAAGGCTCTATTCCATATGCTGTAAATATTTAAGGGGTTAAATCGGTAGGATTTCCATTCTGAAAATTTTTATACTGGCTGTTATCTTACTATAGGCCATTCCATGTGAAATTAGTTGCCACTGGGTAGTGGGTCTGAAGTGGATTTATTTATGTAAGTCTGAAGTTTTCATGGCAGCTGAATTCAATAACCTTTCTGGGTGATAAGTATTGATGACTGTCTGTAGAATGTCATTTAATTGTATATTGACACAATTAAATTATACTGCTTATTCACAACTCAGCAATTCAGACCATACCTTGAAATGAACTTCATGTAATTATTTTAGTGGCATGAGAAATATATTTCATACAACTTCACATAGTCTTATGGACTCTACAAGTACCACCCACCTCGCACGTCTGCATTGTCATACTAGCAATATTAAGTGAAAAATACAGGTTATGGACACTACAAGGAATAGCCGACATGATCTGCTCAGAAGAATGAATAAGCCATGCCAATGTAAATATTTTTAAGGCAAAGGGTAAGATATCTACACAACTAAGAAATACAAAATTACAGCAAACCAGCCCACTAAGGCTGGTGTCCTAAATACAGCAAAATCACAGCTTTCTCAGCAGAAAGAAACAGGTCCTTCACTTGGGCTCAACAAATCCTAGAAACCAGGTTACCTGGTAATATTTTTAATGTCTCTTGAAAGTCTCGTAACAAATGAGACATAAGTCTGAAATAATGACCAGCACCAACCAAAACACTGGAAACCCCCCCACAGATACGCTGATTTTTTCCTCTGATTACGATGATGCTGTACATAATGAAGGCAAGCTGAGGTAGCCCAGTCAGTACAGTGACCAACTGGATGACTGGTGCTTGACCCCCAGCAGGGGAAGAGGATTTTTACTCTGTTGGGGTCTTTTCCCGGGGGTAAAGTGCAGCCAGGGCATGATGCTGACCACTTACCCCACCTAGTGCTGAGGTTAAAAATGAGTAGGAGCTATATTTTTTTGTACAATGAACACGCTGCATATGGTCAGACTACTAACTGTCATTTCCATTTAAAAGTAATTACATCTCAGTTACGCAGTGTATAATAATAAACAGCCACATATGTGGGACGTCAGTAAGTGACATTAACCATGATAATGCACCTGTACGCTTGGTCCAGCTCATGTGGTTAAGTCTTTGGGTAAAAGCAATATTCCTCAAAACAGACTGCCTTCCTGCACACCACATATGGCTCCCTGTGACTATGCCCCATTCCTTAAACTTAAATTGAGTCTGAGAGGTGCATCCAGCACTGGCAAGAATGGCAGAAGTGTCTTAGTGCTGAAGGGGATTAACTTCCAATCCCTGTAAGTGAAATGTTTGCAGATCATTTTCTGTATGTTTTGATCCGACGTCTTACCTCTATACAAACCACTTACTACTTTTGCTTTTCCTAATATTTGAAAACAGTGTATGTAGCCTTCTTTTTTCTACATTATATTTGCATTTATGACTGAATGTGAATATGTAGTTTTGTACGGAAAACTGAATGGATTAAAGGATACTGCGATATATCTGGACAAAACTTGAGGTCAAAGAGGCTTGAGGTTTGATTCAAGATCAGGATACAAAATATCCAACAAGAACAACAGTTAACAAATATCAGTGTTTATAAATACCAATCTATATATGATAAGTGATCAAATTGGGGGCCATATTGTATCTGAACATACAACACGCATGACTATTTAAACACTGAATAAAGGAGTTACACAAAGACAGCATGTTCAGTTAGGGTCTTATAAATTATTCCAGCGTATATTAACAAACTTACGCCACATTAAACAAAAAATACTGGCATTAAAACCAATATTAACCCATTCAATGCTGGCCTAGGAGCTGAAGTGGTTAATGAATGCTACATAAAAATGTATCAAAATGAAGACCAAGTTCCTTCACAGTTTTGTTCCCATCAGTACTACAATAAAATTATTTTTCTCATCTTTTCAGAGAGAGAGAGAACATCGTCACATTTAAGAATGATATGTCCACATGTCTACTGAAATCATTAGAACAGCTTGTGTGTGGTTAGTGAAGCAATCTATTATCCGCAACTACACAGTTTTGTAGTAGTTATTACAGAAGGCAGAGACTTCCGCTGAACTGTGTAAAACTGCAATAAAGGAACATGACATGTCAACATATGCACCTAGCATGTCGGATCACACTCATGCAAGCAGTGAACAGGTTAAAACCCAGAAGAATATCTGTAGCATTACTCAGAAAATTTTTATAAACCAGCATGGTTTGCAACGTCATATATTTCTTTCCTGTCTTCGTTACCGTACTGTCAGACTTTTAAATTCAAGAGTCACAAATGTGCTAACGCAAGTACAGGAAACACACACCAGATTTCAGTTTGGAAACCTCACAGATGGACCATGCCCGCAAGACCAAGATATTGACAGGAGGATAATATTCAAATGATCTATGATAACTCTCTAATGTTCGTGGCATTACGTACATGAATTTAAAATGTAATCATATTATATTTCTCCTTTTTGCGCTTCCATGCTGGCTTTGTTCAAAATGAGAATGGTATCAATAGCATCTATACTACACAACTAAACTAGGCAAGTAAAGCATTCTTAATTTCTTCCTTCATTTCATACTTACGCAGTTCTTGACAGCAACGCTCAAATACAACAGAACAGAAGACAGACTGATCCGTGGGATTTACAATCAGAAATATGTAACAAACTGCTTCTTAGAATGAGATTCACTTTTAAGATTATTTGTAAAAATGGATATTTGTCAAGAAATAACAAATTGCCAAAAAGTTATACTCCTTCACTCACACGAAGTCTGATTAAACATTCCCCTGTGTCCTGTGATGACTTCTGAGCATTTCATAAACAAATATAAATAAAAATAGTTACAGAATAACATTTATAACTGAGGAAACCATTCAGACTATTTTTTAGCACAAAATAAACAGTTTCTTTGAAAGATTGATTCTTTGACTGGTGGATGTACAGTCCGTTCAGCTGCACCAGCTATTCATTACTGTAAATACATTAACTCATTCTTAAAAAACAAAATGTAACTACATTTAAAATTAATCTAACCTGTACACCAGTAATGGTGTTTCCTCCACACCAGATGCAATGGTTATACTGCCATGACCCAGTTTTCTGAAATTATGTAGTGACAATTCCTCCTGACCACTGCTTCAACGTCGTCAACATGCAACACAAGATTGTTATTGACTGAATAATTTTGTTCTGGCTGGAATTTAACTTCTTTAAGCAGACTTCCTTCCATTAATACACTCAGTCTTAACCTTTTCAGTGTTATAATCCAATAGATCACATTCCTGTATAGTCATGACAAAAGTAAATAGACCATTTGCTGATAAGCTCTTGTTCATCACAGCTACACAGAGGAGAGCAACTGCAAAGAGAAATAATTGGTTGCACGACAGATGGCAGAATGAAAACAAACACTATACATCACCCAAATGTGTACACAGAGTTGACACTGAATGGTTTAGAAAGAAATTAACAAGTGTTTAGTTTATAATTTTAGCTGCCATCATGTAACATTGTTTATCATAAATTTACATTTTCAAACTACATGCAACGTAATGATATATCCCAATTTGACCAATGAGTACACCTATACATTATTTCAACAATAACTGCCGCCTTCCATACGTAACAGCTCAATATTCAAGGCACCTTGCATAATACCTTACATAAACATATCAATCTAACAAAACTTGCCTTCATTAGTATCTAAATTATATCTACCATCCGAAAGGATATAATATAATGGATATGTTTACTGGAACCATTACTTATTTTGTATCTATTTTGTTTTCCAACTTTCACTAAATTTTATAAACAATGTTAAACATTATTCCCCTCTATGAAAAAAACATTTGACTGCCCTGTGATCACTGACTTATGGCTGTGGGATGTCCGTGAATTTTGGAAGACACCGAACATGACCAGAGCTATTACTGAAACTTAAAAACTGTCTTCACAAGAATCTGGAACAGGTCCCTATCCTCAGCAAAATTAATCCAATCCTCATCCCACTTTAATAATATTACCTACCACCTATGCCAAAGTTTTCATCTTGTCATCATCATTTTATCACATGACCACGTTGTTTCATAAGTGCCCTAAATTTGCTTAACCTTTATCAGCAACATGTCGTGTCCTCTGTGTGGTCCAGCTGACCGTGCTTCACTGCAGCATATTGCTAAACCATTAAACCCCCAAAATGAAAGTCTGTCAGGCAGCCCTATAATACGGGAATTTAAATTATCTATTTCTATACGATAAAAGTTGAGGCTAGTAGCTAGTGTCATACCCCCAGACCAGTGTACATGAAAGCAATTATAGGACCACAGGAGTCTAGTGTTTTTTTTTCTGAAATAGGGCAACATAACAAAAATGGAAATGAAAGGCTACAAGTTAACTAGTTACAAATTCCACCTCATTCTCTGACTAGTTTTGACAGGAAATACATCCTTCGCTACATATAAATAATAATTATTAAAAATGACTGTATGCAGAATACATGTGCATAAAATGGATACAGCAGCTGTGTATTACAGATCCATGAACTGAACCTTGGTCCTGTCATGAGAGATGATTAGGGATGTCACAATTTATTAAACCTGTAACACACTGAGGCTGGAGCTCATCTAAATAATATTTAAAAAATTAAGTTTCTACCTTGAAAAAAAAAACACATTTCATGTCCACTACAAAGATCAACTGGTGAACGCTGCTTACAGAAATAATCACTGATGATAATTCTGAGAATCATACGAAACACACAAATAGTCCGTGGGCAAAATGCTCAGTTACAGATTGTTAAACAGGCTGGTAAATGCAGTTACCACTCAGTTTTAAAGGGTTCAAGAAGGCTGCAATAAGTAAATTTTTAAATTAAAAACTATTCTTTGTGTTAGCAACTCTGTCCACTTGTTCCTGTACCCTGCACTAAATTGTAACTGGACAAAGTTATGCACTGAAGACCCAAAACACATTTCACTATTTGACTTAAAAATACAGCAATTAAACTAACAGTTACACTGTCAGTAGGGGTATTTTTATATGTAACGAGATAAACCAAACCACAACAAAAAACATGAATTTTACATCGACTTAGGAATTTTCACTTAACTTTCAGTTCAGTTTTCTCAGATCTGTTGGTTGTTTTCAGCAAAACTACATCCATCACTATCGTACCTGTGCATATCGCAACGTTCACTAACCACATTCCGATTCATTACCAGCTGCCTGTTCACGTCTTGAAGAGGAATAACGTGATAAATCGGAAACCAGCGGGAATTACGCCAGTTTTAACGTCTACCCCATACTTTTCTTCTGTTTTTAGCTACCCATTCACAAGTCTAGCTACTACAGATGTACTTCGCAAAAAAACTAATCAACATTTGATAGTATGTACTTGTCAACAATCCTACTAATCAATCATGGGGTTGATTGCGAACAGCTACTAGCAACATACTTCAACCCCATAGTTCACAGGTCCATGTTAAACGTATTACATTAGCTCCATAAGCAAAACAAACACAAACAATAAATATCTCAACAATCTGTTACACACTTTGTAGCTCAACCAAAACTAGCCGACGTCAGCAGTGTCAGTTTCACCAATTACAAATCACACAAATTATAATCCTCACTTCAGCAGACATGCTGAGACTTCAATTACACAGAAATCATTTCACAACATTAATTTTCTATTAATATAAAACTGTGATCGCCTTTTTCGCGTGTTACGAGCTGGCCGTACTTGTTTGATGAAAGATAAGGCATTTCAATATCAATTTCTTAACATTGTCAAAATTTTTAAATATGCAGCCTATATTTTATGTAAATCCAAAATTCAATCTGAATTAAAGGTAACATTTATCCTGTGTCTTGAATACTACATCATTAACTTTTATCGTACAGGATTAGGGAATTCAAACCCCAGTATTATTGTTCTGCTGGCCAGACTAACACTAAGCCATGGCACACGGCTGATAAAGGCTAAGGTGTATAGAGGGAATGAAGGTAAATGCCTTGAGGTAAGTGTAAGCACCACAGGCCAGTGGTCGGTGTCATAATCTAGTTGCTTCACCTACAGGACTGAATGGGATGATTAAGAGATTGTAAACAACCAAGAGTACAAACTAAATAAAATAAAGTATCCTTTCAAAGCATTCTTATGGCTAAATGTAATGTTGGTACTTCATCAAATCGTAGTACAACCAGCTCTGACATGACACGAGTATCTTGAAAATAACGCACGACATGCAAACAAGTTAAGGGGGGGCAGAAATATGCATCTTCCCAATCCCATATAATCTCCCATGCAGTGTTTAAACATTTAATACCATCATTTTTAAACAGAGCGTGCAAACAAAAATAAAACGTATTTAGAAACATTATTAACGTAATATGAAAATGATAATAAGTAAATGTGGACTTCTGTAACGAATGTGATGTATGGAAGAGATGAAGAATAGTCACCTTGAGTATTATATTCAAATTTAGTTTTTACGTAGATTGTCTCGGTTCTAACACACACACATACGCACAGGCACACATTCACGAACACTCAGTGGTCCACGTGTTTCACACATCATTGAAAGTTACGGGTATTAAACTCTCGTTTCATACTGGCGTTTCATGGTCGCCTTCTTCTATTCGTCCAAGACGCCAGGCATTTGGATCAGCTGCTGTAACAATGAAGAGTAAACTGCGTCAAACACCAGACATCTCGTACCATACCAACACCACTCATAACCTTCACAAACAAATAAACTGATTTTTAAGAAACAATGGTGCCAGTACTCAAATGTGGGGGCGAGGCAAGTAAGCAGCAGCAATATCTTGCAAAAGTTCGGATAAATTCTTGAACGTACAATTTACGTGACTGCTATAATTTGTTTTTATAAGAAGAATATTACTTTAGTACTTGGGAAGAAGGCTAGAAGTCCAACGATTTGTACCGACGACTTGGTCTGTTTTGTTGTCATGATGTAGTTATCCGCTGTTTATTTAAATGTTACTATTCTCACACTTGTATGATGGTACCATTTTCTTTTAAGTTTTGTGTTACATAAATAAGGTGTTGTCCTGCTACATACAGACCAACCAATTTTAAGTATTATACATTTTAATTAAAAATCTTAGATTTTTTGTGTATCTTTGCCTAGAACAGTGCCTGTATCTGAAATTTTAGGTTCTCATGGTGGAGTGTGGGTTGTGGAGCGATGTAATTTGTAATTAGAAATGTAATGTTAACAAAGGTTCAATTCTCATCATTTACGGAACCACGAATATTTAAAATTCAAGATGATATGAACCTTATACAGAACATCACGGTCATTCGAGCAAATTCCATCACTGAAAATTCAATGATGTACGTCTTCTCTTTTGTTTATTTTGTGCTAACACACTGTTTTTCGTGTAACTAGGGGAATGAGATCTGGTGACTGCAGTGGCCAATTCTGCAGACCACCACAACCAATCCATCAATCAGGGAACTGCTAATTCATGTACTCTGTCACTTGTAATTGAAATGTGGGTGCCCCGTCACAGTAGAAGTACATCTGTCATCACCTTTTGTGCCACTGAAATCAAATTTAATTTTTATCCATAGTTCTGTAACCGTTGAGAATCGGACCTGCGTTCGTATGGCATTCTGACCAGGTATGACCTCAAAAATAAGAATAAGTCAGATTACAGGATAATTTCTGATGGATGAAGTGCAAAGGATCTGAAAAGAAGTGATAATTGCTCATTTTAATATAGTTTCAATCAATACACACACAGAAACCATTCAGGGAATTAATTTTTTCAGTTAATGCAGAGAAAATTAAATTCCATGTTAGGTACAAAACTTAAATCTGGTAGTTTACTATTACTCTTGTCACTAACAGCTGAACACCTGATCTACTGGCATGACAGCTTCAACAAAATAGTACGTTATAAGCGTAAACAAATATAATATATCTGGAGCAACAGGCCAATATGAAGAAAATACTTAGCCATCACACACTACACTCATTACAGGTAAAATGGCTTTCGTAAAACATTTTTCACTGTTATGTCATAGTCTCTATTCAGACGTAAAGTAGCCCTGAGAACGAGATACATTCCAACCTACTGCTCTACTGGCCACCACCCACTAATTAGAGAATAAAGTTCATACTGAAGATGGTTCTTTGAAATCTCATGAAATAGGAAGACAGTTTCATAACTCAAGAATGAAAATTAGATTAACATTAAGACTGATCTGTCAGAATATCAAAGTGACCAACACGAATGACGGTGGCTGGTAAAGAGAGAGAAAGGAGCATATACAAATGTTGTCTGTTTCACACCTGAAGTAACAAAATATTTTATATACTAAGTCTCTGAAGGTCATTAGCTCACCAGGGCAACTGACAGCAGATGCGCAAGTGTCCGAAACTCGGCCACTGCCATTTGTGTTAGTCACTTTAATGGAAAAAGTAGATGGCTACACTTCAAAATCAGAATAAAAATATCCTCGTCATTCTTATGGGTTGTGCTGCTGCATGGACTCATAGGCAGATAACAGTGTTTCAGAGAAACATACTGTCTCCATCTTCAGGGCAGAATAATGGTATTGACCTACAAGTCCACAAAGCGTCACAACAGCAACATTGACATCTTCACCGTCGTGAGAACCTCAAATCTCACAGAATTACAGCAAACTCAAATGATTTCTTCTACAATGGTCTATACTGAGTCACCATTCATAATCATACTGCTATTAGTCATGTTAAATTATAGACAGTAATTAACACACTTAAAAATATAAAAACCATAAAAAAGAGAACAGAACTAAAAAAAGACACACAGATTGTTAAAAAAATATAACAGCTGCTAAACCAGTGCTACAGTCCATGCAAGAAACACTAGACTATTTTGTAAAAATTGAACATGAAACAGACCTGTGACCAAGAGGCAAGAAGTGTTGAAAATCATGTACTGTAAACGGTTATGCCATCTTTTGACAGACACACGAGCTACATGCAATAGAAAAACCAGCCTCCAAGCATTAGTCACAAGACGTTTCAGTGATGAGGCATTTACAGTTATGGAAACCAGATGAGAATAATCTTAGTAATAACACCCATGGATGCTCTTGGATTGTACCAGAACAGTGACATACTATTTGTGCAAGGTGACAAATTTGAATTGTTCATCTAATGACATTAAACATCTGACAGTGCAAACCCAGCTTTAAACCCAGTAAAATAAAGGTGTGCGTTAAATAAATGGGTAACTACAAAAGTAACAGAAACAATAAAATGTTACAGACATTTCTAGCTGAAAATCTTAGGTTAAATACTTGTCAGCACCTAGCATGCTCATACAAGAAATCCACAGACAAAACTTACCACAATAATAGTACCTAATCCTAGGCATAGCTAGGCAAAGAGAAGAGAAGTCCGATTTTCATGTGATACCCTAACATGGCATCAACATACAAACTATTTATTAATTACAAAAACATCTAAGAACATCTGTAAAACAGTTTTTTGGACTTTGCCCATTGTCTAAATTACAAATAAAATCACGTTTCAGAAGCCGGATTATGCGCTCGTCTTCGGGTAAAAAGAGAGAGGACAGGAGCCTTGACTGTTGGCACCCACGGTCGAGGTAGACTCAGAATTCAGCTTCCGAAACACCGCGATTTTATTTTAAATTTACACGACAAACAAGGTTTAAAAAACAACAACATTATAACGCAAAATCACCAGAAACCTTCAGACTTCATCCAAGAACATGTTACACAGCACACACTTAATTCCAGAAAAAAATTATTACATATACTTTGCGGTCTTTCCTCCAGTAAAAAGGGTGCTGGTACACAAATTGTAATGGTGTGCGGGTTTTCAATACTGTTCCTATATATATATATATAACATTTTCAAAACATTTTCATTTTCTGGTACCCTTTACGGGTCCCCAACTTTTTAGTTGGCTTGATCTGTGGACATTCGGTAGGACTCCTTGGACGAGGGATCGGCCCGTCGCAAGGCCTCTACCTGTACGCAGGACAGCACAACACAGAAAAACATCCATGGCTTGAGTGGGATTCGAACCCATGGTCCCCGCGACCAAGCGGCACGAGGCCCACGCCTCTGACCGTGCGGGCACTGCGGAAACATAAAAACAAAAAACTTTTTGGACTTTTTATTCTCTTATGCGCTTCATGAAAGCAGGTGCCAGTATGACGTGTACCATTGCATACCGTAAGAAAAGAAGCCCTGCAAATGCAATTTCAGCAAACCTAAAGAAACAGTACTAAAAATGCATACGGACAAGAAAGCTCAATATCTTACACGATTCAGCATTCACAGTCCTAGAAGAGATTACACTTTATACTTTCTTACATTTGAAAGTGATGAGGAGTCAATGTTGAAAACAGTTTTGATCAGAAATGACACACAACTTATTCCCCATGATATTCAAATTATACCCTGGAATACAAGCACTTGAAAGACTAAAAGCACAGAAAATACTAGAAAAAATCATGAAACACAGACAAAACAATACATGCCTTATTGTTTAGCAAACAGATGCAAAAACCCAGGGAAAAAAACACTCGAGTGGAATTCCTGCTTCCACCCATAATTTTCGAAAGACCTCCTTCACTTCTCCAAATTACCTTCAACCTAAAGTTCCCTGCAGATGAAGATGATTGTCTTTTGGAAAGCTTTGTGTAGTCTGGTACATACTAAATGATGTTTCAGAGACGCTTATTGCCTCCATTATCAGGGCACTACGAAGCATCAGTCAGTATTTATCAGACTACACAGCAAAACATCCCATAAAAGAGCCATCTTCACACACATCACCGTGAGAACCTGAGATCTTTCCTGCCGCGCTGAAGACAATTACGTCGCAATTAATACTATTATCAAATGGGACACTACACGCTATTGTTCAGCGGACTTTTTCTCTGTAGGAAGAACAAAACTACTTCAAAATTAAGTAAATAACATAATGGAGCACAGTTGTTCTTGACAAGCTGATAGTCTATCAGCTTGTCAAGAAATTACCTGCCTTTAATGGGTCTTGGAAGATTTATTACCATATTAATAAGAGCCTATGAAAAGTCCTTATCATGAGCCAAATGAATCTAATCCACATCTCCCCACCCAATTTCTTTTAGATCCATTTCAATATTAAGCGGCCCATCCACGTACGAGTCTGGCTCGGCGAGCTTGACTCGTGAGCCGGGCTCGGATATATTTCACCACACATGGATAGCAGACTCGGCTCGTGACACCCCACCCACAAACGAGTTTGGCTCGATGGAAACTGACACGAGCCGGACTCGTACGTGGATGGACCGCTTTATCCTCCCATCTACATCTTCCAAGTGGTTTCTTCCCTTAAAGCTTTCCAACCAACCTCCGTACGCATTTTTCATCTCCTCTATGAGTCATAAGCCATGCCCCGATGAAAACCACAAATCAGAACATAAATTACATGTCTTTGATAACAAAGCACTTAAGAAAATTTATGGATCAAACTGTGATAAAGTAGTGGGGAAAGTTTAGGATACTACGCACTCAGGGTTTTAGTTTCTCATGGTTGTAAAGACTGAAACGGTACGTTTCTCCAAAATGATGTTATCTATGTACAAGTTCACGTGGCATTACAATTCAGAAGACCAGAATGCAGATATGCTGCGATTTCTTTTATTTCGTATTTTGGAGGTAATTATATAATGGTTGCCACTCTGTACTGGGGGTACTAGAGAATTTTTTTAGACAGGTTTACTGTACACAGAATTCAGGAAAAACTCACCTTCAAAATTTTGTTTTATCATTCATTTTATACAGTACTTGTTCTTGAATTAGATGAATAGCTTGAAGTTGTGATAATGTTTAAAACTCGATTACCATGAGGTGTATGTCTTTGTCCTGTGTGTAACAAGGGATCATGTTCACAGATATGTGCTTCATCTAGAAACAAAACAGGTACAACGAAAACAAAACAAAACAAAACAAAACAAAGCAAATGCACAATAAAAACAGAGTAAGAATATACAAAAAAAAACTTCATTCCTAAACAGAAAAAGAATATGTTTACAAAAACGAGTCCCACACCAAATGTAGGCGTTTATGAAAATGGCCTGTCGTGAAAAGTATCATCTGGTTAACAAAGCATTTCTTTCTTTTTAATTTAAAATTTAACACAGAGTGACAGGCTGAAACAGTTCCATTTTTTATCAAGAAATGCATAATTATGATTAGATCATGCACTGAAAATAACCTCCATAAGTGATTTATGCCCCCACTTAATGGTACCCGCGCCTTGTCGTGGTAGTGGGGCCGAGTACCTCGGTGACCCCAAGAGCTACTGGTAGGGCCTCCCTAGCCAGATTGGTCGAGGGGGAGAGGTCAGACTAAGACAGGTACCCTGGTCCTCCAGGTTGGGGGTTGTTCGCAAGGCTAACAACCTTGCACCGTAAAAAGGAAGATGTTTCGAGACCTCGATCAAAGCCTCGGACAGACGGACCTAACAGAGGACCGAATGGAAGAGGAGAATTGAGGAGGCCATGGACCGAATACGGACCGGAGAGCCATAGAAGAAGAAGTGATACATGCAATTTTTGTTTCTGTATGTTTCAGAGAGATAACAAACACAGGAAACATTTTAGCCATAAAATCTGAAAGCAGGAGATCTAGGTATATATGGGACGACAACATTAATATGGATATTAAAAATAATTTGGGTATAAGAGTGTGGAAGAGAGAGTTACGGGGGCTCTTGTGAATATGGTAATTAAACTTTGGGTTCCACAAAAAGTGGGAAATTTCTTGACTAAACGAGCAACTATTAAATTCTCAAGGTGGTCTACGCAATTCTGAAGTTAGTTACTTTCCAGACGTGGTCTTCATTGGCCAGGAACTAGCTTCTTGACGCCACTGAATGACATAGCCGTGCTATGCAGTGGTGATCTGCGTCTTTCGCAGAATGGGTCACCACCTGATCCTGCCTACTGCTCCCACTCACAATGGCTACTTCCTGGCCGATGACAACTCGGCTGATATGTCTGCATATATATATATATATATATATATAGTCACTCGTCTATAATAGCGATAATAGAGGCAAAGAGAGTCAGCATTGTATTCTGGACCAATGCAGCTGACTGAATAATGAAACTCCATTACGTATACAGAGTATCCCAAAAAGATGTATACACACATTCATCGAATGAAATAAAGGCGTCTTTATAAACTAAACCGTTACATACGTCAGCATCAGGACTTAGTGAGTCTAGAGTATGCGTTCAAAATGACCACTGTCAGGTTCGCGGCACAGCTGACAACGGCGAGCAACTGACCGACAAGCGGCCGCCATAGCTGCTGCCGCGTATACATGTTTTTGTAACATCCTGTATTACAATAACAAGATTTAACACATGAATCAATTAGATCAATCACAATTTGAATGTACCTTGAAGCTGTCGGTTAATTAAAGCTGTGATCCCGGGACCATCCCCCGTCTTCTTAACAATCAACATGGGTTTGTCCTCCCCATCATCAAGACTATTGGGAAGATGGCCGTTGTTACTTGCAGCCATGGTTTCGCTCACCTGAACAGCAGTAATTACCACAGTTTAATTAAAGTTATTAAAAATCATGACAACACTAACAGGATTTTCTGACAATTAAATTAAGTATGATTCGAGGTTTTCGCGGCGGAAAGCACAACGACAGCCGTCTTCCAGGTTGTATCGCCATAAAGTCTGGTAGAAGTTTACCAATATTTTAGAGTCCTTGCTGCCCTGATGATGGCGGCAGCAAAGACCTCTGTAACATTGGTAAACTTCTACCAGACCTTGTGGCGATACAACCTGGAAGACGGCCATCTTCATGTTACAGAAAGTTCATATCCGAGTTACATCACGTTTAAGCACGAACGCTAGCAGGAAATGTTAATAGAACATGCAAACCACTGATAGAAATCATTAATAATAAATAAAATATCAAACATTTTAACTATTTGATGATGCGCATTTAAACGGCAACAACCAGGACAAACCCTAGGAATCACCGGACATTTGACGTCCATGCTGACCAACAGACTACAGGGCAGAGTCAGTATACAAGTCTAGGGCCCCACATTCAGTACTGACGGTCAGTAATTTTGAAAATGAAAAACACTAAAAAAGTAGCGCACACAAAGTAAAGAAAGATCGCTAAAGTGAGACGGCACAAGCTTTCTCAGAGAGAGATAATCTACACATGACTTAAGGGTCTGGTCATGAACGAGGTACTACCCCAGCGTTAAAAAATGTTTGCAGTGAACGCACAAGCGATTCTTGAATCGCTGTACGGGAATCGATGTCCTAGGAGAATTAACATCCATCATCAAATTTTAAATTGTGTGTCATTGCAGTACAAATTAACAAGATTTTATATATATATAACAGGCACTAAAAATGCAAGCCATGCATAAATTTTTTTACAACGTTAAAGAAGACAATCGACATATACCAAAAGCACAACATCCCAAACATATGTTCAAGTAAAATTTAACAATTCTCTAAAATGTTTCAGGGAAATTATCGCCCTGATGATGGAGGCAGCAAGGACGTCCGAAACGTCAGTAAACTTCCACTAGACAACACGACGCAACAACCCAGAAGACAGCCATCTTTGTCTTAATGGCTGTTGCACAGAAATTTATATGTTTCGCGGGTGCGTACCGCCTCCATCATCTTCATACTTGCTGCTGTGAGAATCTGAACTCTCGCTAAGCTTTGTTGCAAGTTATTTGAACAGAACAAGGGCACATGGATAGAACGACTGTTCGAATTGTAGTTGGAACGGCTTGAACTAGAACCGAACCTGGGAGCATCTGAATATTGAATGTCTATCCGCCCTGAGCTGTTTCGTGTAGCGTCTCTCAACCGGCGGGCTGCGGACTGCTGCCAAACCATGGCTTAATTTATTCAAGTCCACAGATTTTAATAATCATTATATCACCTACAAGTGTAGTATGATCTGTTGAAGTCGACAAGAACGGACATTTTTTCGCGTTGAACACTGACAGAGTTTGTTGCAGCATTTGACACCGGAAAGTACAAACTTTTTACACAGAAAAGGATTAACATAGACAATCATCCATTTCATGCAAAACTGGACAGCAGTGGCGGACAAAAAATATGAAATAATAAATACACAAAATAAATTAGCACTAAGACCAGACCAAAGCCGTAAAATCCTCATCACTAGAAGAATGAACTACTGGCATCTGAAAACAAAAACAAAAAACATATAATATTAAGATCTACAGCCGATGTGCTTTGTGTTGCCAAGCTATGCAGCGCACTAATTCTAAGACATGAAGGCAAGCGCTTTGCCATGGCATGAGCATGAACTATGAAGAATGAGAAATAAGCACAAGAAGCAGCAGGAAGCATATTAACACGTATCCAAACCAGTTATCGGTGGATAACACAGTTCCGGAGAAGGACGTCTCTTCATTGGGAAACCTATGCTACACATATCGTTCGAGCCACAAAATTATTTACGAAAAGAGTTTTCGGTATGAGATCTGTGGCTCTCCCGATAGTGAAGGTGGTCTTCCGGATTGTGATGCTGCGTCGACTTGTAGACAGACACCAACATCTCAGAGGAACATACTGCCTACCTCTTCAGACCTGAAGATGGAGGTAATAGGTTCCTCACAAAAACTGGTGCTCACCTATAAATCCAGTGTCACAACCTAAAAGACCACCGCTGAAATCTTCGCCGTCACGACAGCCTCAAATCTCATACCGAAAATTCTTTTGTATAAGACCGTCCCAAACTTTATACTAAAAAACGTGAAACACAAATAATTACCTGCATAAGTTTTTTTACCACATCTCGGCCTAAGATGTGGTCAAATACGGCCTGAAGAAACTGATCGGTAATGATCGTGAGTTTCAGCTTGTCCCGATGCCAAATTAACACTCGAGATTCTTCCATGGCAGTGATTGACACCTGAACGGACAGACACAATAATATTGGAATCTTATTCCGTCGTGGTTTTCCTCAGTCCCTCCAGGCAAATGCTGGAACAGTGCCTTAAATTAGGCCACGGCCTCTTCCTTCCACAACCTTTCCAATTCATTAGTCATCACCATCCTCTCATCTGACACTAAAAGTGTATTTAGACTAAAAACTGAACTGTATGGGATGGGCCGTTTTGAAACTAATTCTTACCTGAAAATATTCATCTGTAGACACCCCAAACCACTCTGGCGAGTCCAGGAACTGGTGAGGAAATACAATATGAAGAGCCCGCCCGTTCTGTGACACCACTAATCTGTAAGACATTAACAATGCCACCGGTTGTAACACCAACACCAAAATGATGAATGCGTTATTTTAACCCCAAAAAGAGGATCTTTGGGGAAACTGTGGACATCTTAACACACACCAAAGCCTCAGCTACCTGTCCTTTCACTACATATAAAAACAAATTAGGTATAAAATACAGAAAATTGTAATAAAAACATGTACTGCATGGATGACCTTGAAATTTTAAAAGTGGTTTCTGGATGCCATCCAGGCAAAATGTCGATTTGTATAGAAGGAATTGATTTTTTGTTGCTGTGTACTGTGAATACATAATGTCAAAGTTGGTAGTCTGCGTGTCCTACTGAGGTGGAGAGGTAAGCGTCACATTCTGGACACATCAACTAGGAAGAAGACTCAGAGTCTGTTCGGACGAGGTTTTGAACAGAAAACTTCCTTCAGTGCCAGGAATAGAACTCAGGGCTGTAAAAGACACACAACAGGAGGCCATGAATGAGCAAAAACCTAGACAAATATCCGTCCATTACCTCGGTGGAATTCGAACGTGCGATCCGACTAATTAAGCACGCCTTGAACCGAATTGATCACTAACCACTCTTCCTATTAACTCCAGAGCCAAGAAGAAAACACTTGACTGTCTCACCTCCCACAGGACAGCGTCCAATAACCTCTGTTTAAACGCCGAACTGTGAGGACAGACAAGACTAATGGCGCTTTCAGAGACTTCTATCGTGATTAAGCGTATTTTCCCATGAGTTCAATCTCCTGAACCAGCCGCAAATAAACGACCTTCTTGTGGGTGAGATTTCGGGTTCTCAAGGCGACGAGTAAGATATCGCCTGTCCACTGGGATGTGGTAGAAACGGACCGACGTTTCAGAGGTGGTTACTGCCTCCATCCACTTTCCAGAAACAGACATTCTCATCATTTCAAGAGAATAAGCAACCTTCAGCAACAAATCTTCTGGGGCGATTAATGGAGTAGAATTCTAGCGCGGACAAACGGGCAGACAGAGGTACGTAGAGATCCCTTGGCCATCTCTCGGAGCTTCATAAATTACACCTCGTGCAAATAAACTGTTCTCACTACATGGGAAATGAACGCCTTTAAGTAAAACGTGTATTTGACTGACAAGTTCGCTCGATTACGCACAGTGAGCGGGGGTTGGCATGTCGTGCATCACGGAACAGCAGAAGCTGTTAGCAGCTCATCTAATATTAATCTCTACAGCCGCTGTAAGCCAAGGTTTCGAGACGGGACTATCCTTTATACACGGACTCTCGACAAGTTCCTGACAGATTGGATGACACGCAAACCTCTACACACTTGACTGAAACTGTATTGTATATCATTCAGTTGACTGCAACACGAATTGCTGATACGAGCGAAGACAGCTCAGACTCGCAGCGTATCAAAGCTAGCAACAAATGTACTTTGTTCCGCGCGTAAGGAAGTTAGGGAGAGAAAGTCCTTACGTGACCTTGAAGCACGCAATTTAGTGATGGATACTATGGTCAGTGGTTCTTCTTCAATCAACTTTTCTTTCTACAATGAATTTTTCTGTCTTACGTAAACAGTTTCCTTTGTCAAAGCAATCTCAAGTTTCCATCGCAAGAAAAGGAAACCTGTTAGAACTAGACACTGAAACTGTGGGCGATTGGTTGATGGTTTCGCCAAAGACACGAAACGCTTCGAAAATTGCAATCAGCGCTTTCACGAGGCAGGAAAATCAAGTGACTCTAAAGCCGGCTACACAATCGATTATGACCCGTGAACCAGGTCGATCCATCTCCCATTTTCGGAAGGCAACAGACAGGTTGGAGCACACATTTAGAAGGCGGTGAAATTTCAAAATGTGACACAGTGACATTGAAGTGTAACTTCAGAAAATACAAATTCAAATTCGGTTCTTTCGGTAGCAAAGTCGGAAGAGATCACTTATTTATTTATGCTTTATTAAACGACGCTGAACAGTGCTTGGAAAGGATATGAAAGGAAACGGTCGCGGAATAAAACCACGAAAAAGCCTCGGTTAGGACAGCCGGTCTCCGGGCCGAGATCTGAACCTGGGACCTCCCGAATACGAAGCAGGAGTAAACGTAGCCTTGGGTCTGAAGAGGTTTAAAACACCTCCGATACAGCCTGGGCAAATAGATCAATACATAGTAAACATTAAATATGGTTACCTTGAGAACGAGACATCTATTACAGTTCGTAATATAAAGCACCAATCCCCAGGGTAAGCGCGTACTAAACAACACACCATAAATTTCACGCCGCGCGATCGCAGGACAACATGAACGCCTATGCACAGAGTGAAGGCTAGATTTCTTGTGTAAACTCAAGATTCATTCGGGCTGAATGTCACCAGAGTAGAGAAATGGTTCCCCTGGGAGCCACTTTATAAAAGGACAGATGTTGGAAAAACCAGGGCACGGGTCTGTAAGGAAAGGTCATAATATATACGGAGCGCTATTGAGCGACAAGGCTTACAGCTCCCTGTATCTACGCAACACGCCACAAAGGCGAGTAGGCGAAGTGTAGGCAAAGCTCCACGCATTCATAAACCTGAGCCTAGACGCAGACGAGTTTCACGCTCTTTCGTAGTTTCCAGACCGTACCTCAAAGAAAACGCGTCTCCATGACGAAACTCAGTACTTCACGGCTGTTTCAGGAAATATCCAACGGAGCTGGAACCCCGGTCGTGTCGAGTAACCACGCTGAGCTACCCGGCTAACGTACTAAGGCTCCACAGGGGATAAAAGTCAAGAAGAGATGTCTGTACAGTCTGGCCAAGAATTCCTAAGCGATGCTACGCGCTACCAAGTAACTTTCAATACGTACAAAGACTTTGCGACGTGTTACCTTTCCCTTACGCTCAGATTTCCTTTTAGGGTTTCCATTTTCTAGCTTTGTGTTACGTGAAGTGACATAATAGAATGGCTATTTCATTTTTACTCAGACTGTACCCTAAGCAAACTTCACCAGCTTACGTCACTTGGCAACAAATCATTAGAAGGCATTCTCTTCCTGAGACGAGGTTTTCTGTGAAACTATCCGTCCATGTACAAGACGAAATCGCAAATTCTAAACGACATTTGTTCTACTTACTTCCCAGAAAGAACGAGGGACAGGCTGTCCACTTTGGTGGCCTTTTCCTGAGCGTAAACCTCCTGGTACTTAAGCTGCCTTATCATCTTCATACAATTGAGCACTTTCTTGAACTGATGACGAGTCACTTTCAGGGGCTGAAACAGCGCCAGGTACACCTGCAACAACGCACATCCTACAAATTAACAGGAGAAAATAGAAAAAACACGTAAAAATCTACGAAAACATTTCATAAAGACCATCTCATCTGAGTGTATGGTGACTTCAAAAGTGACATTTTCGTTTGGTTCTACAACCAAAACGTCTTGGTCCTCAAGCGTGTGCTACATGCACAGCCAATCGCTATATAGTTCGTTCAAGACTCAATCCTGTCCAGCGTCGTGTATTGAAATAACCAGTGTTATCAAAAACCAACAATAAGACATAAGGTTCTATTTATATAGGAACGTAAAGATAACGACACGAGCACGACACGAGCCCTTGCCGATTTTTCAGAAAATATTATTCAACGTTTTTCAATGGAACTGTTTATATTGACTCCGAGCTCGTCCGTTCCACGAACGAGTCTCGCCCAACTTACGTCTCCAACGATATTTTTCCTAGTTCCATTGAAAAACGTTGGATAATATTTTCTGAAAAATCGGCAAGGGCTCGTGTCGTGCTCGTGTCGTTATCTTTACGTTCCTATATAAATAGAACCTTAATACAATGATAAAATCAGGTCCATTATTAGAATTTACGTTTTTAATTTCATGAGTACAACAATGAGAAACTCAATTTTGTTTCCCTGCTACTTTCTAGCGTCTGGGAGTTAGTGATTGTTGACATTTTTTTATGTTTGCAGTTTAGAAACTTCGGCTCGTGAAAGTCGTAGCGCCACGGCCGATTGGAGTACGAGTTGTAGAACACTGTATCAACTGCAAAGGCGTAAATACACATTCCAGACGGGTTGAAAGCGTAATTATGTAAAGATAAGGCAATTAATTCTACCTCAATATTAAACCAACACAACTGCGACTCCCGGCCTGAAAAAAAAAAGTGAGCCGACGATGTAATCGAATCAGGGATCGGATTCACACCTGTTGATTCAGGCACGCAAGACTTCCCCTGGCACGTAGGCCTCAGGTACAGACCTACGTCAACACTCCCCAAACCGCCTACATGGGGTGGCACGGTGAAGTAATTTTGGGGAAAATTCCGCGTTTCCATGGACGGACAGGAAAAATATTTCGCAAATACGACGCAATAATGATGGCTCGGCAAGAAAACAAAACCAGAACAACAACAATAATACAGAAAAAAAACAAAATGTGTATCTGAGACACATGGAAAATAAGAAAAGCTGATACATAAACAGTACGAGGATCAGAAAAGAAAGGAAGCAGAAATGACGATAAGACAACAATGGCAGAAGACAAGACAAGCTTTGGAACAGCGCATTATAGTAGTTTTTGGCCGGTGGAGAAGTTAGCGGAGCTGGCGGACGGGCCTACTCTGTGCACCTGAGGTGGCACGGTCAGTGCATTTCTTTTGTTTGGGCGTTCAGTCAGCATTATACTATCGCACAAGACTCGCTCCTAGCCTTCCCCTTGAAAATTCCACCGGCCCAAAAACTACTACGCTGACTATACCTCAACCCACGTCTCGTTAAAACAGACAACTCCACCCCCAAACCGTCTAATTCACAGCCACACTTTCTAGCCTGCTTTATATTCATCTCGACTTCCCAAACATTTCATTAGCTCTGATAAATAATACGAAGTGTTGCTATAAATTGAGCCTGCAGCTCTGACCTCTGCGATCAGCAATGTCATTGCGAAGTCATTAGTTTCCATGGAAACGAATCAGACCAACTATAAAGCTTTCGCTCCGCAAAGGACAGCGAATAAATACAAGTCGCGGATGATATTTAAGTCTGGAGGTTTTGGTTATAATTCACCGGACAAATAAATCTCTGTCCAACACCGGAAGACCTTGCCATAGACGTAAGAATTATACCAAAGCAAATCGAAAGAAAATGGCGAGGGAAATTTGATACTGGATTAATCTGGCTCGGGATAAGAACCAGCGGCGGGCTTTTGTGAACACGGCACTGAACCTTAGGGTTGCATATGTAAAATTCTCTTCTCAAGAAGAACTCTATTCCATTGAGTTAGTAAATGTCCACAACAAGGCGTTCTTTACACGGTCCAGCAATTTAAAGACGCTCATAATATAAAATAAGCGCAAAGTGGTGTTCTATAACGCAATACACACGCTTTCCACGTGCGCTCTCTGCTAATTTGAATACCTGAATGGCCTTGAAGTTAATTTATCGTAGAAAAAATCTTTTGTGGAATGATAATCGCATTACAGAGCCGCTACCCACTTCCGAACACTGTCGTTAATTATTTTTTCTCTCTCCTCGCATTTCAACAAATGTTCGTCACGTGCAAAAAGCTTTTCAGGTGTTACAAGAGATTCTTTTACGTCATACAATTCCACAAATTCCTACAACATGAGACATTTTCAAACAAATATGACGAGGTTCAATTTGAACGTACAGGCGGCCTGCGGATTAAATTCAACGATACACACAATAATTACCACCCTGATAACCGGGGGGGGGGGGGGCAGAACCCTCCCGAAACGTCGTTCAACATCCCAGCAGACAAAACATTCTCAGTGAAAAATGAGTTGGACGAACTCCAATAAGAAATCAAAATGACACTCACGAGGAAGTTAGGAGGAGACTAAATTCCGGAAATGCTTGCTACTTCTCAGTTCAAAATATTTTGTCTTCCCGTCTGATTTCTAAGAACCCAAAAATTAAAGTATACAAAAAAATAATCTTGCCTGTTGTTTTGTATGGGTGCGAAACATGGTCTCTCACTCAGAGGGAGGAACACAGATTGCAGGTGTTTGAGGAGGATATTTGGGCCTAGGAGAGAAGACGATGGGGCCTGGAGAAAACTGCGTAATGACGAACTTAAACATCTGTACTCCTCCCCCAATATTGTCAGGGTGATTAAGTCGAGAAGAATGAGATGGGCGGGGCATGTAGCGCGCATGGATGGGACAAGAGGTGTGCACCGGGTAGCCTGAGGGGAAGAGACCGCTGGGGAGACCTAGACGTAGATGGGAGGATAATCTCAGGCGGGATCTATGGGAGATAGGAGTCGAAGGAAACTGGATTTTGTTGGCCCAGGACAGGGCTTTGGTTAATTCGGTGATGAACCTTCGGGTTCCGTCAGCCATCTAGTTGGTTAGTTAATTTATGAACTCAGCCCGGCGGGGCGGAGTCCAACTGCATGTAACGCAGACGGCCTGGGCGCCAGGCTGCCGGGAAAACGTGGACCATGCCACTTCTGCATGATACAGAACACGCCATAAACCCTTGAAACCGAAGCTGGTCTAAATAACATTTAAGAACACAGCCCGCACCGCGAAGAAAACACCACACTTTACCATTACAGAAGATCAACTGATTAACGCAGTTTAAGGAAATGATCGCTGTTTAAAGTGAGAATCATACTAAACACATAAATATAAAATGAAAGGTTACTGACTGTTTAAACATGCGGTAAATATAGTTACCACGAGATTTAAAGGGGACGAGCAATACGTATTTGAAGCAGAAGATGATGTTTTTGTCTCGTGGTGATGCGCCTCTCTAAAACGAAACGTAAAATAAAATTACCAACATCCGGTAAATTTTAATAACGTCAAATCAGGGTTCCTGCATCAATTATTAATTCGTCTTAACAACACGTAAATGCTAACACGCATTTTATGAGTGTACATACTCGCAACATAAAAGTAGGAGACTTGTTTCAACAATCGCCTATCGGTCGAGATTCGAATGCGGACCTCCATTATACGAAGCATGAAAAAACGCGTGTTTGGCAGACAGCTGATCCCCCTGCAAATAAACTGCAATGCGACGGCGCCAGGGTAAACTTTACCGACAAGTTGACATGTTACCTCACCGGGAGACACGCCACATTGTAATATTCATGCGATAAGGCATTTCCACACGAAAGAGAAACTATCATTATTATTATTACTACTATTACCATTGTCACAAGTAATTAACTGAACAGCAGTTCCTTACTTAAATACATTTAAATAATCCAAATTTATGCTGCAATGCAGTGTTGTGGTTACTTTAGTTACGAAAAGGCTAAAAGCAGTGAATGTTACCCGGAAATGTGTGGCTTCGACTCAGTTACAACACGCAAAGTAGTTGTTAAGACTTGATTTTAAATTACAGCGAAATCACTAAACCAAAAAAATTACATTCACGCTAAACTAAAATGTCGCAGAATGCAAGATACTGCCAGTTCAAAATATGTTACCTTCCTGGGACACATTTAACATCGTAAAGATTAAAATATACAATACTTCAAATGAATTGGTTGTTTTAATATTGGTTTTAACCCTTTCAAAACACGATTGTAATTAAGTTATATGTACCAGCTGCTACAACATTCAATAACTCAGAATCAACACCGATTATTTATCTAAGCCACATTAACCAATTGATCGCTGTCACGGAGACACGTGATGTTTTCTTTCAGGGAGTCTATAGCTCTAGCCCGAAGTAAAATGTTTTTTGAGGATAAGCATTATGGAGTGAGGACCTTCATAATTTGGGATCTTCTCCTGATATTGCCGTAAAGATCAAAAGACCATATAAAGGACGACTGCTAGTATTTAACATCGCCACACAAAACCATTCTGAGTTAGTTCTATCCGCCACCTCTTCCCAACCAATCTCCTTTACATTTTGTTTAATTTTATCCTCCCAGCTACTCTGTCTTACAAGTGGAAGCTTTACAAGAGATTTCCACATCAACAGGTTGCATTCATTACTTGTTTAACCTACCCGAACAGACTACCTAACAACAATAGGATGTACGCGGAATACACAGTCTCAGTCCGTAGCAAAATGCTTAAGAAATACAACTTCCCTCCTCATTGTTACACATGCACTGTGTGATTTTTTTGTCATGGCCGATGGTTGCGCATTTGGGAAAATATGGCAGGAGTGGGAGCCGTGGTGAATGTTGCGCTGATACGAAATCAGGCGACAACCTAAAATCTGCACAGCTCACACGCCTTGCTTCAATAACTCACAGAACCCATGAAACCTTATTCTTTTAGTGGACTCGACCAAATCTACTGCGCATGTAGTCGGCACTAGTCGGACACTAAAATGGTTCGCAATGAAAGTGACGAAACGTCACGACATTTCAATTTCTGGAACAGCTGAATAACTTAATGTGTAGTCTGGACAGTAAGGAATTTGCAAACTACTTGAATAACGTGAAATACGAGCTGTAATTTCTTGAGTGTGCCATTACTTACTTACTCACTACCTCCCACACAACATTTACGGTACATTATTTCATTCAATCTCCCACACAACCACGACAATAAAAACTAAACTAAATTAAGGTGAGTCAGTTTCCTTGTTTTCTGCAAACAGGCAAAAAACAAATTTTTTCCACCGACACAATTTGTCTCCATATATTGAAAATTCTGAAATTAAATCAGCTAAATGGCCTGGCACGTTGAATCGGTTCCTGACAAACCTGTACGTCTCAGAATTCGCCACTTGAATATCATTCGATGCGAGTTAAATTTACCGTCATCACACTGACATTTCTGGTGCAGTAATGTTCCTGTATTGTTAAAAATGGTATTAATAAAAATCAATACTTTTATACACCCACAATTACAGGATATTATTAACACCATTTCCTGGAAATGAAAATCACTACTCTGGTTCTCTGCAGCGTAACTGGAAAATCTGGCAAAGAACCAACATCACACATTCAAAGAACAGATGTGTTCGGCGTTCATTACCAAAAGACGATATGTCAGCGACTTCTAGCTCCGAAAAAGTTAGCCACGCTCAAAAATCAATTAAAGCCACATGCAGTATTACGTAAATTGAAAGATGTAATATAATAAATGTAAATCATATTTCCATATAAACCTGCAATCAACGTTGCTTAATGACAGGACCATTAAAAGAACTCTTGTCATTAAGTGTGTTTAGCGTGGTCAATCAAACATATTCTGACCGATCTTAACTCCTAACTACATGGAGCAAGACCTTTCTTAAGTCACTGATCGTTAAATTGCATACTTTCAACAACAATTTCATCACTGAGTTTTGAAAACCCTTTAACTGTCTCATATCCAGAATCAGCTGAATCCAGTTCATATCCTCAGGCTGCATTTGTTACCAGTCCACTTTAATCTCCCTATTTCCTTTTGTAGATGGAATACGTAAATATAAAAACAATGTGTGAACTAAATAGGATAGATAATATTCCAAATTGAATCTGCTCTGAGTTCCATTATGAATATAATTTTGAGATGTCATTACAATTCCAAAATATTCTAATTTCACAATATTTTTAAAATACTTACCTTTTTATTTCATAATTTTACATTGCATTCTCATGATAAGAAATGAACTACTTATTTTTTCTCTATTTATGTCTAGAACCAATCAATTCCTGATACTTCAATACAGAATTCAGATTCAATCTTCAAGTACATGTAAATCGCATTATCACAGACAATAATGGTGACCGAATCCATATTTCATGCAGAGGAAATTATATAACATGAAAACTACGGTCTTCTGGGTTGTGAAGCTACGTATTATTGTAGGTGGGTACCGATATTATAGAGGAACGTAACATCTTCATCTTCAGAACAGAAATCACAATCAATATTTTAACTTCTGTGACAAACTTTAAGATCATTCAGAAGCGTACTAATGTTACTTCAGTTTTAAATATAATTAATTAATGATGCAGGCAGAAAGTGCCTCTGAAACGTCAGTAACCTTCTACCAGACCACACAATATGACATCTTCAACTTCAAGCAATCTCCCCTTTCCTGCTCATAAACAAAGCTTAGTTTGAGAATATTTATAGCAACTAAAAATTTCAAAACAAATGACTCATGATCAAGTGGCACACAGCGTCTACAACTAACATGTAAATCCAGAAGAAATTGAAGAGAAAATTATTTTTCTTCTCTGGTGGGTCTAAACACTTAACAGAATTTGTAAATCAAAAGTTGTATAAGATCACTACTTACCTCCTCCACCTCTCTCGTGAACTTAACAGGCCGCAGGTAGTACAGAAGAATACACACGTGTATGAAATTTATGCCCACAAAAGTAGCATTCCACAGGAAGGCATCGAAACAGCATAACACAGCCCATCCCCACAGGGCAAAAAACGCACAGCCCACAAGAAGTGTACACCTCAGGTATAAAATCCCATACATGCCATTTGGGGCAAGGTAAGACAAGAAGAAGAAAGTGTTCGCCAGTTGGAAATACACGTGATTGACCGGTTTCCACTCTGCACAGTAAGACACAAATAACGCCGGAAGAAACGAAACGTTGTGTGGCTCGTTAGGCCAATCGTCAGATCCCGCGTGTAATTTTGTGACATCCGTGTCATCACCAACCCCCATGGTGACAGAAGGAGATGATGATGGTGATGATGACATCACTGGTATAAAGGTTGTGTTTGGGTCCACGGCGCCCGAAACGGACCAGTCCAAACTACCGGCATTGCCGCTGACTTCCGCCAATACCGCGACCAGGGCACTGACACAGAACATTGAGTTTTATCTCCCACTCCACAATGGGTTTGGCTGTGTCTTTATCGCAGTGCACTAAGGATGGCACAAGGAACTGGTGGTATGTAGAAAATCATAATTTCAAAAAAGAGTATGGGTTTTAAAGTACAGTCATAGAATATTTTCACATTTTAAAATTTGTTCACACACATTTCTGTTTATCACTTCACATCAGCTCTCAGAATTCACCAGCGTACTGCGCATATAACTCTTGATACCTGAAAAGATAAATATATGGTTAATGACAAAACTTCAAGCATACCTTTACAAAACAAATATGAAATTAATACTATTACTTCCCTGTGGACCACAGATGGAAGATCCATCCTTTGAAGCAATGTGGTCTTTTTAAGAATTTTATACAAAATTTAGAAAAAAAAAGTTTAAATCTTTCATACACTTGAACAAAATTATAATTATAACACTGAGTAAAAAGCTGTTTGTTCCTTGACATATTTGCATACATAACATTATATGTCAAGGGCATAAAATGTTTTAACTAAAATAACATGGAAATTTCTATAAATGACACTTATGAATCCTGTAAAGGAAAGACATCTCCACATGTCAAGCAGATTTAAACGTCAATTAAAATGTATTTAAATGCTTCTAATGTAGACTGCATGTGCCAATACATCTCAACTGCTATTCTAAACATTTCAGCACAATCACTAGAATAAATACAACATAACAAATCAGACAAATACATATTTAAATAAATTAAGGTTTGTGCACTGAAAATAGAATATTTACCTTCTAAAATTATGGAAATGTATTCATATGCTAAAAACGAAAACAAACAACCCAGGCTCTAATGCAAAACTAAGTGCTTATACTACCGGTAATAAGATAATTGGGTCTAACAACAGATGCTCTGTCAACAGGACAGTCAAAACCAAAATCAATAATCGACTTACCACAGTAAAGGCTTAATGTTATATTAATATTTAATGGGACAGAAAATTATTTGCGCCGAGGATACATGTTCTAAGAATAATACTTTGAAACACAGTAATTTGTAAATTCATGTAAGCACAAAATGGACTTCCAACCTTCCAAACATATCAACACGATTTATCAATCAGCGTCAACACCATCCCACAGAAGACTACGCTGTACCAGTAAGACACAACTAGCACAGACATTCTCTAGTAATGAACTTCACCACCGTGCCCTCTTACGGAGTCAAATTATACTTGTACGTGGAGAACTATTGGCCCCGATAGCTCATTGGTAAAATGCGCATTTTTAAAAATGATATCTCTATTAAACTACAAAATACGATACTAAAAACTTAATTGTAAATTGTATCTGTTATAATGAACAATTACTTTAGCCATAACAATAATAAACGCAGTTGAATTTAATAAATAATATTTTCAGTTCTCTCCATTCGACGTCGGTAATACAGGTTGCTACACCCCATTAGAATATTTCGATGCACTGTGTAAATCTTCAGCCCCGACGATGTAAACAGTATGTTTATCCGAAAGGAATAGTCATCTTCACCGACGAGAGAACTTAATGGTCACAGAGGCAGAGAACGAGGCTATTGTCACGTATCGTCTGTTTAGCGGTGCATGGCTTCTCATGGCCAGTTGCTTTGGGTTTTAATTGTTACAACAATGTAAAGAGATACATCATCACTTTCTAACACGCGATAAACGACACGCGTGTGTGAAATCTCAATCACAATTTGAATGTGATGACATGTCTAGGTCTACTTTGGTAACCAGGTCGCAAGCTTAAACAATAAGCACTGTTTAACAGCTTCACCAAAAACAAAATCTTTCCGTAGTGCATCAGAGCATGAATGTGAAAGCAACACCACATCTAGTGCAAGCTACATATATTAATAGTTGGCCATGAGATTTCACAGCGTCACTCTCAAAAAGACGCATTTCAAGATGACGGGATTCGGCAGAGGATATTTACATATTGCAGTAAGTGATTATTTGAATATATATAACATTTTCGTTTAAAATGGCAATTAAAACTCGTCAAAGAATTAACAACTTCGGTGCTAACAATGGATAAAGCTACCTAGGTAAGAAACAATGCCCATTTATACTCCGAGCAATTCCTGAAAGCTAAAACTAACCCTACCGCAATCTCAATAACAATTGACGGGTTTTAACAATGGAAATCATAACATTTCACAGTAATGTCTGTTGGTTTAAGAAACGTTAATCAGTCTTGTAAGTTCTCGGGCGTTCACTGTACGAAGCGAGAGTGAATTTCTATCCGTATGTCTGACCACACATTTCACATTTCAAACAACGTAGAGTATGGATTACTTTCTAAGCAGCGACCGATAGTAAAAAACAAAAGATAAACCTAAAAGTGGCTTAAACTATAGACCCCAACTAGACAACCTTGATTTCGAACTCATTCGTCACAAAGATGGCTGTCTTTTGAGTTGATGTGCCGTGAAGTCAAGTTGACCGACGTCTTACCTTAAGCGTCTGATACTGCAACGGCCGAGTTATCCTGGTGTGGGAAAAGACAAACATCACGTGTCCTTCTTGCAGTCGCTGTTGGCGGCGCTGAAGACAGTTCCTGCGATCCACTCGTCGCCTCCTGGAACTTACTTCCAGTACGTCAACGTACCTGGAAGAAACGAGTACGTATTTAGTTTCAGCAGAGGGAACCCAGACCACCACATCTCCAGATATGAACATGGCAAGAACTGGAACTTCAAGGCAAAGGTGGCTACAAAAATTGACTAGTACAACACCTAATCAATCACTCGTTTCCTTTTTTATTTCCTCCGGTAATTATTTTTACTATGTCTCTTAACAATCTAAAGTATAATGCTAACCACACTTTGCACTTTAATCCAGAGGTCTCTGTTTCAAATCTCGGTCAGAATACCTGTTGCGCTGACCAAGAATTTTGCGGATAATACTTTAAGTTAGGCCACGACCACTTCCTTCAATATCCTTTCCAATAATTCCCCACTAATCATCCCATTATTCGACACAGAAAAGTCTGAGCTACTGACAGCGTTGTTAAATAAACCAAAAGTATATAAAAAAAATAGATAAATTAACCTGCTTTAATTTCAATTAAGCCATCATTCGTACCGTCACACAAGAATCTTCTTGTCGGAATAAATAATTTTTCTTTGCTGATCTCTTTAATCGACTCAAGTTTGTGTCTGAGATGCTGTGTGTTTACTTGGGAGGAAGGAATATCAATTCTTAATATTATCCTACTTAGACCAGTTTTGTGCCTCGCGATGTTTTACACTGACGTGTAACAAGAACAAAAAATTTAACAATCGATTAGACTGACTACATTTTCTGAACAACCAAATAACGTAACAATATTTAATCCAAGAAACCAGCTTACACCATCGACTTTCTCTACATTTCGCGACAAGACAAGAACATTCACGAATCTTTCAAATCGCGTGTCCATCGCAAGACCAAAAAGTAACCAGCAGCTGACAACAGACATCATCATCATCATCATCATCCTGTTCCCACAGTCGCTGACAGCACGGCAATTGTTTTAAAAGCCATGGACGGAACAGGAAACGCGACTGTGGCGCTGTAACTACATGAACATCCGACGGACGCCATGAATATGAAAGGAGGCAATTGGATCACGACTGTTACTTAAGTGGTCTTGTTTATCTGTTGGTTTCTGGTGTTTGAGATCGCTTTTTTGCGGGCGACGAAACTCTATAAAAGTCGAAGGGCAGAGCTCCCTGCTCAGTGTCAGGCTTCGTCCTTTATTTTGGTTAATTAATCAACGCGGTAATTACAGATTAACAAACCTTCGAAAAAAGACACTAGAAAATAACTAAAAGTTTATGCATCATAATAGAAACGTACCATGAGCCATTAACTTCAGACAGCACACATACCGTCTTGAGAATCCAACAGTCGCTCAGCTGGTCAAAATATTTCTCTCCTTTCTTGTACCCCTACGCCCGAATTTTCATTGCCACGTTAACAAAATCCCACCACTACTCACCATCCCGAGACAAATATTCAGTCCGTACACTCAGATTCCATTTATTCCACACCCATTTTAATAATATCCTTCCATCTAAGCTTTAGTTTTCCGAATTATCTCTTTTCTCCGGGGTTTTTGGCCGAAATTGCGCGTGTATTTATCATATCTCCCTTGCGCACTACAGCCCCCCCCTCAAACTTAAGCATCTTGAGTTGATAATCCTAATATCTGATACAGAGTATAATTAACTTCAAATATTATCCGCAGTCGGCTATTTATTTCCGTGTATCTTCCGTCCTTGAGGGCGGATATGGCTTTTGTCCGAATATCCGCTGTTCGTCTGGTCCTTGGGCAGGGACAACCTGTGCCCTACAATCTCACTCACCTCCTGTGATGAATGATGCCAGTGACGTAAGAAACCGAGGCAATGAAAGGTGTTGGATGTTGGGGGAGCTCGGTGCAGGATAGGAGGGTGTGTTAACGAGATGTAATAATCTAGGTCTTCTGGAGCCCTCTCCCCCCCCCCCTCCTCGTCGTAGTTTTTTGTATTCAGTCATGAGTAAGGGTAGGGGGAAAACAAAAAGTCTCGAAAGAAGCCGGGAATACACGTGTGTGTAGTTAGGGTTATTTGCGTTTATGTTGGCACTAAGGATTACTTAAATAAGGAAACCGTTAATGTTTACAAACCACCAGACCATGAGAACAAAGGAACAAACACGACAGATCGCTGAGTGTTCTGAGGACAGTAAAGATTTTGCCACAAATTTCTTGTGTTGGTTTAAGAAACCCTGTAAAAATTCTGTTGGGCCTATTTATTTCTTAAGGCATTTAAGGACGCTCTACAAACTATAGAATGCAATTCGGCATCAGATCCTTCCGCTAGTCACACAAAGTCAACAGGTCCTTCGCCATTTTTACTCTGATGATAACGAGGAAACACTGTCGAATATTTGTAAGTTTATATCGTGTCTTCGCTTATTTAATAACGCTCTGCCGAATGATAATGTTGTACGGCAGAGTGATTATCACAGCTGCGTACACGATCAGCATATTTGGACCAAAATTAAGAAAAAAGAACTGGGTCCCTTCCGAATATGAATGAAAAATGACAGTCGCTGCGTACGTCATGTTGGATATAACATAAAAGACACAGCATTCTAGATTCCCTGCATATAATGAGACAACAACGAAGAGTATGTAGGTCGCCCTGAAGATGGAAGCACTAAGCATCTCCGAAACATCGGATATCTTCTACCAGACTACACGTCGAAACATTCCAGGAGACAGTCGTTTTTTGTTTGTCATATGTTTTCCCAGCCAATTATTATTTACCTAAAAGAATGATTTTTACTTTTCAGGTAATATGGACAGATAAAGATGGAGGATCAGGCGAACACTACTGGGATTACAACCACACCGACAACGAAAAACGGAACAACAGAGAATATGGGAGTTCAGGAGATACAAACGGAAATATGAAAGGCGGTCACGGAATTTCGAGTGCCCACGAAAGCGGAGGAGGAGGTAGTGGCCACAAAAATCTAGGAGACAGTAACGTGGATCTAGGTGGCCACCACGTGAACGTAGGAGCTGATATCCTGAATCTAGGAGACAGTCACGTGGATCTAGGTGGCCATGTAAAGATAGGAGATGGTATCCTGAATCTAGGAGACAGTCACGTGGATCTAGGTGGCGGCCACATGAACGTAGGAGCTGGTATCCTGAATCTAGGAGACAGTCACGTGGATCTAGGTGGCGGCCACGTGAACGTAGGAGATGGTATCCTGAATCTAGGAGACAGTCACGTGGATCTAGGTGGCCATGTAAACATAGGAAATAATATCCTGAATCTAGGAGACAGTCACGTGGATCTAGGTGGCGGCCACGTGAACGTAGAAGCTGGTATCCTGAATCTAGGAGACAGTCACGTGGATCTAGGTGGCCATGTAAACATAGGAAATAATATCCTGAAGCTAGGAGACAGTAACGTGGATCTAGGTGGCGGCCACGTGAACGTAGGAGATGGTATCCTGAATCTAGGAGACAGTAACGTGGATCTAGGTGGCGGCCACGTGAACGTAGGAGCTGGTATCCTGAATCTAGGAGACAGTCAGGTGGATTTAGGTGGCCACGTGAATGTAGGAGACATCCACGCAAATTTAGGAGAAAGTTACGCGAATCTAGGAAGCAGATATGCTAGTCTAGAAGGTGAACAAGTAAGACTGTTAGGAGGTCTAAGAGACAGCTATGCAAACCCAGGAGATATTAAGAGAATTTTAGGCAACAGCTATGGGGTTTTCAGTGGCAGAAATAGTATCTTGGGTAGTCTAGGAAGTATTTATGTAAATCTAGCTGGACATTATAAAAGCTTGGAGGGCAGCTTTTTACGAAGCACAGCTACGCACGATCTGGGAGAAAATGGAGTAGATCTGACAATATATGACATTCCAAGAAAAACAACTTCTGACAGTGATTTGAATGAAAGATCACCGTCTTCAACTGGCGATCGTGGACACATTGCGAATGATGAAGCTGATGGCGCACAAATCACAAATTCTGCAAGTTCAAACACAGAGGTCCTTAATCATGACCAGTCTACCACAGGCCAACAGAACACTTACAAAAATAAAGGTGAAAATTATAATAATTACGCGGATACTGCTACAGATAATAATAATAATAATAATAATAATAATAATAATAATAAAGACTAATACAAAGACGATTAGAATAAAAATAATGAAATATAATAACAGGGTTATAAATGAGCCGAGGATTTACTAGGAAAGAGAAAGTGAATAGCCAAGACTATCACTTATGTGAATTTTGTAGAAGAACTATGATCTAGAACATGAAAGTTTGCGTGTAAGTGGAAGAGGGTGTTGTCTGTCCTATGGCGGCTGAATATGTACATCCCTGAAGATGGAGGCAATATGTACATCCGAAACGCTTGTATCTACCTTTAAATCCACAAGATGTTACAACCCATAAGACAAACACTATACGAAAAAACCGATATTAACACGCGAAATACGTCCTGCACAGCATGAAAAACGTTGATATTATTTGTGGGTATTCGACGGAGTAACTTCACCACAGAAACGGACATTTTACTTCAACAACAACGCCATCATTCGAGACAAAGCGTAACATATGAAATGAGAAATTGAAGGACCCCCATTTCGTGGATGAAGTGGTGACTCCCTTTTAATGAACGGTATACTGGTCCCAATTGGGTGGGAAATTGGTACTTATAGTGGCAAGGAGGGAGTCAGACTGGTTGTCGAAATACGGGCGATGCTCCAAGGATTATTAGATCTGGTACAAAAACAAGTGTCTGTGTCGACGCTTTGTGGTCGGAGCAAAATCGATTCACTGTCCGTAGCTCAGAATGACAGGATGATTAATGAAAAATGAATCGGAAAGGACATGGAAGGAAGCGGTTGGTAAAGTTATATCCCGATATTTATCTGGAGGGACTGAGGAAAACAAAAAAATGTACCTACTTATTACTTTTTTCCGGGTAACTTTGTTCTGTCAGCCAAAGTAGCTCAGTTGGTACAGTAACTGAGACACGTGATTGATAAATGGGTTCAACTCTTGGCAAAACACACGCAAAATACTCTGATAAACTCTAACGCTCTTTTCCGTCCCTACCAGTCAAACCTTTGAAGCCGAACCTCGACTAAACATTTGAGAATCCAGTCCGTACCCCGAAGACATATTTTTTTAAGGAGAAATCTGTGTGAAATATTAAACTTTATATAGGCCTGTACGCGCAGACAAGAGCTTTGTCTCCCAGATGTCAGTCGCCATAATGTAACGCAGCTGAAACAAGCTTCAAAAGTGTGTCCGAGTCAAGATGCTTGTTCAGGGACCGATCCGACCCACCTATGGGCGTAGAGGAACGTCCACATATTTACACAGCCTCCCCGTTTTGGGAGAGGCCATTTTTCCATCTTCCATCGTTTATTGTCTTTCCCCGAACCTAGAAGAATTGTGACGACGAGTGGAATGCGTTCTTTCGAAACTCACTTTGCTCAGCTGCTCTTTCGGATTTACTCAATTTCCATGTCGTTACGCGGTTCATGCACGGGATGCACCGGCTTCAAGAAGAACAGGTAAACAAACCTTCCGGGTTTGTATTTCAAAGATGTCTTTTATTTACGCTAGACGTCTGTCTGTTCTTCCCTGACTGATCGATTGGCCGCTGCGGTCACCGGACTTCATTCCTACAGATATCCATGTACTGTATCAAATGAAAACGGGAAAATAAACAGAATTTAGTAATTATTTCATCTAATTTCCGATGCTGCAAGATACATGATGCTCTAGGTCAGTGGTATTCAACCATTTTTGTTCGCGTACCCCCCAGATATAATTTCTCTTCAACTTTGTACCCCCAAAGTTGTTGGTGTATAATTCAAATTATACATAGTATATAATCTACGTCTAAAATAAATTAAATAAATTACATTACTGATTATTCAGTGTTTATAATAAAATAATATATTTTTTAAAAATTTCACGTACCCCCTAAGATGTCTTACCGTACCCACGGGGGTACGCGGACCCCAGGTTGTATACCACTGCTCTAGGTAACGTTCAAATAATTCTGAATTTCAAATTCCCGTGGTTCTGTAACCGTTCGTAATCGTACGCATGTTCATACGTCTACTTCTGACTGGGAGTGACCTGAGGAGAATATCTAGAAGTGTTAATATAAAGTCACCGGATAACCTGAATATCACGAAGAACTAGGAAACACTAAAATTATCCTATCCCATGTCTTTATCGAAGTCTCATAAAAACAAATAAACGCATTGAAATTTACTGTAAGGCTCCTTGTACAGAATGTTTCTACATCTGCCGCATAAACCAGAAGGTTTTGCCACGTCGTCCGTAAACATTTCCTGTGTGACAGGAAGTGACTACTGAATAAAACCAAGCAACCATGAAACTGGCTTCTGTATCATGCAGATTTTATCGTACCTGAAAGATACATCAAGTACTCGCTTTCGAAGCCAAAGCTCGTCTAAATAATATTTAAGAATTCAGCCCGTACCTCAAAGAAAACACGACACTTCACCAATACAAGGATGAACTGGTTAACGCTGTTTAAGCTCTGATTTTCCTCGAGTCCTGTCTAGTAGTTAAGAATTCAGTGCGTACCGCGAAGAAAACACCACACTTCACCATTACAAAGATCAACTGGTTAACGCTGTTTAAGGAAGAAATCGCTGTTTACACTAAGAATCATACGAAACACATAAACACAAAATGAAGACCTACAGACTTTTGAAGCAGGTGGTACATATAGTTACCACTGGATTTCAGTAGGTTAACTAACGCTGGCCTAACACTCGTTAAGCCTAATATATAAGTGGGAACCCCACATCAAATATCTGGAATGGTGCCCCGTGCAGACATAGACCACCGTTTCAGAGCAGTTTATTGCCTCCATCATCAGGGAGATAAATGCTGTTTAACTGTGTTATATAGCCTGCAGTCAAATTTCTTAGCAAACTCGAGTAGCAGATATATAATGACGCAGATCGTCACTCGTATGTTCGTCGTCAAACGCCTTCCATCAACACATAATTTTACGACTGGCAGTCAATGCGCGATGTACATGTGTTACTTTTTCGTTTCTGACATCAGCGAGTGACAGCAATGATTGTCCGCTGTCAGAGACAATTTCATTTCACGGAAAAGCGCGTGCCGCTTTTAATAAAAGGATAATAAGTGTGAAAGAAAAGGTAAGTACATGGAGGATAATATTAAAATATAGGTGAAGCCCAAGGTACTTAACCAAACATCAGATTGAACAAATGTGATACGCGAGTGAGGACTTCATGTGACTCAAGAGCAGGGACCAGTGTTGGGTTACAGCAATGAACCTTCTTCCTTGTTAAAGGTTCATTTATCGACGCTGTCAGAAGCTCAGACTGCACAGAGGTAAATTAAGATAAGATTTATTATTTAGTGTTCTGTCTGACGACAGGTCCATATGAACAGGATCCTTCCATCCTTTTCTCGGACTGGGACCTGTTCATATACGTTCTTGGCAGATGATCCAGAAGTGGTTTGCCATTGCCTTCTTCTGTGTGTGAATGGAGTAATTGTTGGGATGCCACGGAGGAACACTCCGTGTTGCCTAGACCACGGTCTTGCCCAACACAAGTTATAAATTCGGGCACCGCCGGGAATCGAACCCGAGACCCCAGGATTACAAGGCCAGCGTTCTAACCGCTAGACCACCGTGGCTTAAGATACGATTAATAAACTATAAAGAATACAGAAGCAAGGTACAGTAGTCTAAAAGATGTTATCCCGGGATTTGTCTCGAGGTACTGAAGAAAACCATAATAAACCCAGACAGGATAGCACGAATGTAAATTATTTATTAACTAAGCAACTAACAGCTTGTCAAAAACCAACCAAGCTCCATGGAGTGTGCCACAAATAACAGTTAAATTCGTACAGAAAATTTCAGTGTTGATCTGGTAACTCCAGAGACGAAGTTCCTTGAAACTGAGTCGGACAACGAGGTCAGAGGATTGACGAAAAAATGGACAGTGCACAAGAAGGGTGGAAACGTTACTGGAAAATCTGTCTTAGAATTCCCAAGCAAAGTCTAACAAAGACGTCGTTAACCTCAGTTATTCGAGATTCTTTGGCAAAACAGAACTATCCAGCACGCTAAAAACCAAACCAATTTCGTTCCACCGAGGCAAATGTCTGGGTAGTGCCTTAATACCGGCCACAACCCCTTCCTACCATGACGATTCGCTCTTTTGAGGTCAGTGACTACTCAACTCTAGCAAACTGAGTGACTTCTCGCGCCTTGATGAGCGTTCCTCCCTCCCTCTCTCTCTCGCTCTGCCGTGCGGACGGACACTGGGTGTCTGGAGCAACACGATTTGCCGTCAGTACAGTGTCGATCTCCGTGCCTCGAGGATGTGTACCGGCGGCTGGCGAGAATGCCAATGTATCCATAGATCGTGATTTAAGGTTTGCACCGAAACGTTACAGTGCAATATAAAGACCACAACAAAAGGATCTTTGAACGGACGTCCGATCGATTTTTTTTGGCACGCTAGATCAGTGACATGAATTTGCAAATCGTGTGTATCTTTCAATTTGTTTTAATATTTAGTGTACGTCTACGTAAACTTCAATAAAACAAACAAGGACTTAAAAAGTTTATACACGACAGAATTTACGACGAGAAGAACTCATACTTGTGGTTTCCTTGGTAACAACAAACTCGATAACGCAGTGCTAAAGATATATTCCGATCACAACGTTACGAAGCCAGTGAGACAAGACAAGTCGATTATACGCAAAACAAATTAACATCGCGACATTTTTTCAACGGAGTGTTCAAGATCAGTCAACATTTTTAGACGCTGTAGTGCGTGACAGATGTTTGTTGTTGTTAGTTTAATATTAGATTACGAATTAACTGAAGCTCGATCACCAAGTGACAAACACCGCCATTGAATCCTCTCAGTGTAAAGATGAGAGTCCTTACACATTTCACAGAATGATGCTAACACCGTACTTGACCGTGGCGCTGATGTTGGTCCGTGTGGCTGAACTGTTCGACCCTACCAATCAAGTGCTCGATGGTCACTTCCAGGACCAGTGTACTCAGCGATGTCCATTCCAGGTTAGCAATGTCCTCCTCTTTATAAAGGACGTACTTGAGAGTACCACTGTTCTAGTAGCCTACTACTGCACGATTGAAATGCATGCCAGGGAGCTCCAGAGACAGTGGTCACGTGAGAAACAGTACACATGAGACTTCCCCTTATTCCAGGTCTGTCGAATACACGTGAAGGTCCGATAAGGTCGTCTTGGGTATCGAAAAATATCACTTTGCCGCGAGTCCACATCGAAACGCGAGGTCTTTAACAGACAATGAAATAACTACACGATTCTCCAGGTTTTAATGTCATAATTCGAACCTAATGAGCTTGTTCTAGCCGTTCTTTGATCTCATTTATTCCTGATTTGGGAAAGAAATTGTTAATGACCTGATGAATTTTTTTTCCTCACCAAAGCAATAAATATATGACATATAATTATTCTTATACAGAATATAAAATATCCACGCCCTGAGGTTGTTTACGTATCAAAGCGGGAAGTTGTATTTTACGAAAGGCCCGAATATAAACGTCACTGTTCGACCCGATTTTGCGAACGATGATGCATCTATTTTGATTTTTTTCCAAAGACGGACTGTGCAAGCAAATAAATAATATCAACCTTGACAAATTCAGTTTGGAGTCTGAAATACATGTATTTTATTTATTTAGTGTTCTGTCTGGCGACAGGTCCATATGAACAGGATCCTTCCATCCTTTTCTCGGACTGGAACCTGTTCATATACGTTCTTGGCAGATGATCCAGAAGTGGTTTGCCATTGCCTTCTTCCGTGTGTGAATGGAGTAATTGTTGGGATGCCACGGATAAACCGGGGAAGCCCCCGGAGGAAAACTCCGTGTTGCCTAGACCACGGCCTTGCCCAACACAAGTTATAAATTCGGGCACCGCCGGGAATCGAACCCAAGACCCCCAGGATTACAAGGCCAGCGTTCTAACCGCTAGACCAATGTTGTATTCACTGACTCTACCTTAAGCTGGGTATGGGAAAGATGAATTAGTTACTTAACTACTTACCCAGTTAGCTACTTAGTTAACCACTTACGTAGTTAGCTATTCATCGCCAGATAGTAAACTTAGACAACTGTTCAGTTGCTTACATTGCTAACTAATTAGAACCATTTGGATACCAAGTTTAAAGTTTCGAAGCCGTTGAAAAAGCAGCACTGCGCTGAATCCCTGTGTCTGGAATGGTTATAATTTGGTAGCGTTAGTTCAACAGGAGCAAAGGATGACAAATGTTTCAACCACTTAGTACGAACAGTGGGAGGGGGCGGGACGATAATATATCCTTGATTAAGATCCAGCCTGCCATTGTGTATGTGACGTCATGTGAGCCATAAGCCCAACGGTTGACGGATTCACTCCTCCGGCTTTCATACAAGCGATTTCGCGCGAGTTAGCTCAGCGGTAAACTATTCAACAATGCAGTCGACAGGCATTGCAGACCCGGACTGAAAAATTTCACTGAGCATACTCCTTCTTGTGAAGCTGATAGTCGCTTACGTAGTGAATAAAATTCTACTTTTATGGAACTAAAAGGTTCATAACCGTGTTCACAACAGCCCGCAACCGGTTTCTAACCATAGCCAGATTAATCCAGCCCGTCCTAACCCATATTTCATTACGCACAGTCCACATCTTCACTTACACTCATTTTTCTTTGAGAAACATGCGTGCTTCATTCCCCGCCAATCTCCACATCAGATGAACACTATTTTCTAAGCACTGGCTGTACTGTAGATCTTGTCTGTATCTCTCGTCGCATTTCAGCTTTTAGACAAGAAATGAGTCAGGGCGTCCGCTAATTTAAATGATGAGTAACAAAATGGCCTCGTTATCACGCGAGACACCTCCATGACAGTTCTAGTCATTATTTTCCTCGGACGCGGATGTCACTCAGATTTAACCCTGAGCATTTTATTTATTATTTATACGCCTCTCCCTTGCATCTCCATTTTCAAGGTATCCTATAATTCCTACTGTTGAAAACCTATGAATAGTTAGCGTTAACTGTTCAGAGATGGCGGTGCACGTTTCTTTCACAGATTTTCTCAAACACTAAATTCAGAGCAGAAGAATCAATATTTTTGAGCCAGATATCGAGAGGGTAAATGACAGAGTGGATTATGTTCTTTTTGAGGTTAATATTGTTTGGGCAATATTTGAAATGCGTGAATCAAGATGATATTATTCCGACAACTTATATTGTAGGCCCCCCCCCCCGACACAAAATTTTGTCAAAATCCGTTGAATAGTTACGGAAATTAAACAAGCGGACGTAAACTTTCATTTAACGCATTATCTGAAAATAAATCGCAATTAGATTCTCCCAAGAACTGTTTCCCGCCATCACATTGAAGGTTTTAAATTTCGTGTTAAGGTACTATGACCGATCGTTATTGATTGTATAAGATTTTTAATTACGTTTTCTCCAGTGAACCGAATAGGCTTCTTTATCACCCAAAACAAACTATAAATTGCACGTTTTCGCCATAAAGAGTTCATAAACACGGGCCCAGCTAATGAGGAACGACCAGAGCATATATTGTGCTGCGTGGAGTGACCTCTGTGAACTTGTTTATGATACAGGGTTGAAACAGCCAGTTCATATGGACCCTGGGGCTCCAATGGGGGGAGGTGACCAGTCAAATTTATTCGAGAAACGTAACTTGAGATAAAATGAAGTTAAAATGTAAACGTCCTTACGCATTTTACACGAAGTGTACAAAATAAACGAGTAATGAGTAAGTAATGTCTCTCCGTCCGTGTGCATGTAAATTATCAGAATTTGCTTCACCGATTTCAACGAAATTTAGTACTGGTATTTCCTTCACACCACGTGCAATTGTTATACAGCCATTACATCGGTTCTGCTTATGGAATTACTGGAGATTTTTTCCAGACAGATTCAGTGTTTCTGACGTCCAGACTCGTTTTTTCCAAAGCTTAATTTAAGGATTATGGGCTACATCGCGAAAATGTGATGTCTTCATCAAGGCGAGAGATACTCTACACGCCTACTGACCATACTGCCAATTACACTTTACCAATTCTGCATGAACTGAACTCATATGAAATTCTCCCTGTGAGAAAGTGCAGACACACATTCTACGCTCCACGCCATGTCTAAACGAATGCTACACTCATTTCCATGTCTTCTACCTACAAATCAGTGTATAAAGTAAGTGAATTATGATGATAAAAAGGGGTCTTACTAAAGCCTGATAACAGAGAGACAAAACACTGTACCACTGACGTGTTCACTTAAGGAAAATAATAATAAAAAATTAACTTATAAATTACAAAGGTCAAAACTCATAGCTTGCGGGTTATCTGTAAGAAAACCATATTTTGTTCCAGTATGGTGGAGTATAAGAAATAGTTTAAAGTAAGAAAATAAAGCAAACTCGGTGCGATAATTGATAATTTACAGCGAGAAACATGAAATGTCCGGCCTACAAATGTCACGCCACGAGAAAAATTTTATTCTGAACTTGACTCAGGGGGGCAATAACATCAATCCTTACTTTCCGAATTATTATAAAATTATTTTTATTATTTTTCAGAGCTTTTTATGATTTTGTTAACTATGATCCTCGTATCCAACGGGATAACACACAAGGAACATGAATAAATTTGCCGGAAAATAAAAGGAGAAATGCTAAAACATACAATTATTAAATTTCCATCGTTTTCCTGCCTTAATTTATTTTTCTTATTAGTTTCGGGCTCACTTTTCTCTATTTCGTCTTGTCTCTGTTTATCCTCCGTCCTTCCTACATGTCAATTTCTTCCTCTCTAACATTGAACGCTGACTAATGTCCCTGGAATGTATAATTATTCTGCGACTGCTGCACGTTTCTATCCAGGCCTAGCGTCATCTTCCTGACATGTTACAAGCTCGCTAGATGTAAACAAGTCGAACCGATAATGTCTGATGTGACGAAGTAAATCATCCAAATAGCAGCACCGGATCGTCGCGCTGTAAACACCAAATTTGAACAAGAAAATCGTCTTTCTTAAAGAATCAGCGACTGCAGACCCGGAAGGTTCATCACCGTATTCACAAGAACCTCCCAATGGACACAGTTTTACGACCAGAATGTTTTCGCGTCGTCCTTGACCGACGGGAAGAGGCCATGATGGAGTTAAAACTCGACAAAAAAGTTCGTCAACTTTCATTCATACGAGTGTTTCAATTCTCGGTTCGTGATTAGCAAGAAATGACATTCACGGTTGGCCGAACCAACATCCTGACAACCTGACGCAAAAAGAGGGGAAGGGGGAAATGTGCATTTCGTTTTTGCCTCAGACTGGGAATCCCCCCCAGAAGATTACGTTCAACATTCTGCAGACCAGTACTTCGAAAAACCACAGAACGAAAAAAAAAATTTCAAGCCCAGTCCGTACCTCAAAGAAATCACAACACGTCTCCACTGACAAATATCACTTGGTTACTGACGTTAAATAGGCCACGGTGGTCTTGTAATCCTGGGGTCTCGGGTTCGATTCCCGGCGATGCCCGAATTTATAACTTGTGTTGGGCACGGCCGTGGTCTAGGCAACACGGAGTTTTCCTCCGTGGCATCCCAACAATTACTCCATTCACACACAGAAGAAGGCAATGGCAAACCACTTCTGGATCATCTGCCAAGAACGTATATGAACAGGTCCCAGTCCGAGAAAAGGATGGAAGGATCCTGTTCATATGGACCTGTCGTCAGACAGAACACTAAATAAATAATACTGACGTTGTGTATTCCGATAATCATACGGAACCCATAAATGACCCGTGTGGGGAAAAAATTACAGAGTTACCGGCGGTACAAATAATTACCGCTAGTGTTAATGTCACTTAAGTGAACTTTAGAGAGCAGAGATTGTTCTCGAAACGTTGTCAGAAGATATGGTTTATTTACCATTCAGCCACCTGACGCGACTTGTAACCCGAGAGTCTCTAATCAACTTTCGATATATTATACTCGTACCTACTACAGGCGTGGCGAAATTAATTTTGGCGTATGTTTACAACTCTGTTACCAACACTCCAAAAAAATGACCACGTTTAAAAATCGCTGTATGTAACGAAGGTAACCATGGCAACAAAGTCCACCACAGTAATCAAAGTAACTGGGGGATTCCCCACGATTAACTGTACGTTTACCTACAATGCTGTACCTCGTCGGGGAATGTCGATTAACTACACCTTAGTCAACTATTGATTTGTTTAATTACTTACTTCGGTAGTTAAAGAATGGATGTTTGCTGGAAGATTATTTAGTAAATGGGTTATTTACCGGTGGTTAGGGTGTTGGCGATTAATACGTTTTTCAATAAGGGAGTTAATGTGTGTCACGGAATATCATGAAACGCCACAGAATTACAGCAACCCAACACGATACCGGATGCCCGGACTGGAGCAACCAACAGATACACCTCATAGGGCCCGCATGCCATATGTTGCTAGCCTGTATCAAAACAAACCTACGACTGTCCGCAGAAAAATTCATTCACATAGCATTGATCCACAATCCCCTAATAAAAGATTAAGTTACACTTGTCAGAATTGTGGCAGAAGATGTCTGCCGTGTAGTCTCGTAGAAATTTACCGACGTTTCGGAGATGCTTACTGCCTCCATCTTCAGGACGATAACCATCCCAGAAGATTGTCATCTTCATAATTTTCACCGTAAGAACCTGAAATATCACTTAGACGTGTAGAATTGTTAAAAGTTCATGTGACGGAAATTATAATACCGCGGTTCATAATTTGTGGGGCGCGTCCATCTAGGAAAGACTCCAGAAGAACGCAAGTAGAATTTTGGACCAAAACCACTTTTGCATACGTAATGACTTTTCGCAATGGGGACTTAAACTGCCGACTGCCTACGAAATGGCACAAGCGTTTAAGCTGTGAGATGTGTGGGGAAACACATTATAATTCAATGGACGCATTCACTGAGAGGACACGGCCAACTTCAAGGTCATCCACTGACGCATGTCTAAAATCCCACAAACCGCGCACAAACGATTAAAGCTAACGATTTAAACAATTTTTATATTAATTATGACTACCTCTATTATTAAATAAACTCTTATTTCTGCAAATGAGTTTTCCTTTCCATTTTTATTAAACAAATATACAGGTTTCGTCCGAAAACTTCGCTTTGATCTTCCGTAAATCACTCACCAACAAATTTAATTAAGAAGACTCCCATTCCAGATTATATAAAAAAACTAATCTGATCAAGAAATTTCTCTCATTTTAGGAAACCAGAACGTTCATTACAGTGTTCACAAAACCTGGTCGCTGTAAACTGTCTTTAGTCATATGAACCTAGTCTATACCTTCACATCCCACATATTTTTACCTATTTTAATATTATCTTTCCATCTATGTCTGTCTCCAAAGAGGCTATCTTCTAAGAGTTTTCCGACTAAAATTCTACATTGATTGATTGTCTACCCCATGGGTGGTACAGTCCATTATGTTCGTCTTAACCAAATTTGAAACAGAATACCATTTATTCTTCATAAAAACCTCAAAATGAATCATTTCTGCGCCACTGTAGATGCGTCGGTCGGGAGTTCAGATCGTAAAGACGCGACGAGTCACCTTTCCAATTTCGGTACAAAATTCTACGCTTGTAATTACGTGGCCATCGAATGGCCTGAGCCTACGCGTCGCATGGGTACACCGGATGTCCGCCGTTTCACCGGCTGTCCTGCCATCACACCTCACTGAACTCCCAGTGACCCCACTCGTGGGAACATCAGAACAGCGGCAAGCGATCTGATTTTGGAAACAGAACAATTCAATCCCTTCGAAGCCCTTAAAAGCTCAATGCTTCCAAGACAGTGTCCAATCGACGTGGGAAAGGGTAACTGAAAACGCACACTTGGGGAAACAATAAAGACATGCAAAGAATTTACTCAAAAACATCGAGGAAGACTTCCTGATGGGTGTTGCTCTTCTGGGTTGTGTGCGATTGTGCGTTTCGGAGGAATATACTGCTTCCATCTTCAGGGCTGAAGATACTTAGATACCTGAATGTAAGAACCGTTGGTATGTAACTTCAAATCCACACAGAATTACAACCCAGAAGAACAACAAATTTAAAGATTACGCAAGTTTCTTCGTTACCTTCTGTGTTATGTGCAGATATTGTTTTGAGCACTTAGTTTTCTGTCAAACCCAGAAAATCACTGCGGCAAAACCAAAAGGTAAGGAAATTACGCTTGTCTACCTGCACCACCGAGTCGCTACTCTGATTTCGGGCCTGTCCCCTCGCTAACCATCTGTTGCGGTGAAGACAGGAAGTTGGACGACGCACAAACACACCTGAAGGCTATCAGGACCTCCGTCCCTCCGTAATTTCATCGGAATTTTTCGATGACGTGACCACTCTGATAAAATTTAAAATGCGTGGACCAGAGGGGGGGAAATTTGCTCTACAAATCTTGCAGGAGCTGATAGTCGTTCAGCTGGTCACCATACGTCCATGCCTTCTGTGGAATCAGAACATTCGTAAGGATCCGACCGACAACGGGCCCTATCCCGAGACAAATAAATCCATTCAATGGTTACTGGGGAAATAGGATGGAAGGGTATGAATTGGATTAAGATGGCTCAGGATACGGGCCTGTTGCGTGCTCTTTTGAACACGATAATGAACCTTCCGTTTCCACGTAAATACGTTACATTTCTTGACTACAAGAAAGTGCTACGAATTTCTCAAGAAGTAATTAGACCAGGAAAAATAATGATGTTACTAATTGTGTAATTTTCTCCAATGTCATATTACTTCCTCCCGTTAAGTCCAAGTATCGTCTTGTGTTCAATGTGTGATCTTCCCCGACTGTAATTGTTCGTAAATTGATTTTAATGGAAACTATTCTTTGCCACGGGGACATAAAACGTAATTCATCTTCGGAACCTCTAGCACTTGTTCTGTTGGTCTCTGCTGTTGAGACAGCGTTGTTAGATAACCAACCAGTCAACCTTAGCACCACCACAAAGGCTCCTCAATTCGTATTAATACTGTTATTATTTTTGTTTCCAGAATAAAACAGAAGAAGGCAGCTTCGACGCGGGGTGCGAAAACGATTGTAAAATAGAACAGGTAAGATTTATTATTGCGGTTTCATTTATAATCTGTTGAAACAGGACATAAACACTTCAGCCTGCCTGTAAACAGGACTACGTTGACTGAAAACAGGACTTCCGCGTAATTACGAAAGATTTTTTAAAATTACAGGGTAAACCATTTTTGGTCGACAAGTAACTAAACTGACTTCGTGGTAGGAAACAAAACACTCCACAATTAAATACGATCTTGAGCCAGTCGCAAACACTTCCGATCCTGCCAACTCATCTCAATACGTTCCACCTGAATGTTATCCTACCATCTCTTTCTTGATCTCTCAACTCGCCGTTTAAAAACAGGTTACACGTCACAAAAGGGACTCTATTCTAAAATTTTCATTTTCCTTTACTTAGGTTCATAGATTTTCCTGAAAACTTTCTTTAAATTTTGTAATTTACGTTCTTGCCCCAAAGTACATACCCTTTAAAGTCCAATGGTAACTATATATACCACTTGCTTTAACAATCAATAATTCTTCATTTTATATTCATGTATTTCGTTTTATTCTCAGTTTAAACAGCGATCATTTCCTTAAACTGCGTTAACCAGTTGATCTTTGTAATGGTGAAGAGAAGTGTTTTCTTCGCGGTACGGGCTGAATCCTTAAATATTAATGTGGATGAGCTTCGGGCTTCAAAGGGTTATATAGCTAAGTCTGTGATACTGAAACCGAAAGGCTTAGTGGGAGTAACTATAAGGGCAAGCATTCAATTCAAAACGTAAAACATATTTCGAAAAATAATTTCACTCATATACTTCAAAAACAATTCCTAAGGGGTTTCTTCTCCAAATTTCCGTACGTCCCCCCTCTCCTTTACCACATAAAATATTGTATATTGCTCGTTTCTTTAAACAAAATGGGAAAAAGTAAATTTAATATCAGGCAACCGGCATGAGGAATTCCAAAAACTTTCGAAATAGCACGAACACACGGAGGTAAGCGGAAAGCTCGAGGCGATTGCATTATAAGTTTCCACAAAATAATCACACAGTTCTTAGACATACATGCAATATTATCATGAGGGTTACGAGACTTCTGAATCATCCTGTGTTTGAATGCATTCAGTTCAATAAGTCCACAGTTTAATTAGGGTAATATTTTTATAAAACGTCAGAGGACCTATGTTTCATTTTACAAGATGCTGATTGCTTTTGGTGGGAGTTGTTTGTTCCCCACCAAATTCGAAGCTTGAAGACCACCCACTGTCGCCTGTCCAGGGCTGCTTATCCAAGAACAGGGTGCTTAAGATAATATCTGGACCTGATAGGCACGTAAGGGACGAGAAATACGTACAAAATATTGGTTGGGAAGTCCGGAGGGGCGAGACCACTCGAAAGGCCGAGGCGTTAATGGGAGTATAATATTAAAAAAAAGGGTGTTGACTGGTGTCATCCAACTCAGAATAGGGATCAGTGGCGGGCGCTTGTGAACACGATAATAAACATTTTGGTCCATAAAAGGCGCGGAATTTCATGACTAGCTGAGCGTACTTCTAGTTTATTATGAAGGACTCTGTTCACAAAGAACATGTCTCAGAGAAAGTGTTTGAGAACCTCTGACAGATAAAAGAATTCGTTAAAATTTGTCGTTCCTCGTTTGCAGAAACTATGACAAAAATAAGACCCTGCTAACCTTTGATCACTGATAACCTGATATGAAGGCCACACAGTTCGACGTCATTTGTCTCTTAGCGTCGCAGGCAAATACAAATCAGCGTCTTCGTCTTCGAAAGTCCGCATGTCGTCTCGAAACTATTAGACAGATTTCGATGAAATTTGGTATTAGCGTATACACTAAACTTCGTAGGGTGAATGTAATTCAGTTTCACAGAGGTTCAGTGTAGGCGCTATTTTACACGGAGGTCAGGTTCAACTACATGATCAACAAAAATCTTGTATAAAACTATGTTTTTCCACGTAATTTATTCCATATTTAACAAAAATGCAAGGAAAACAATTTCTGAAACTATGCAGTGTGACTGTTTGGTTTTACAGCATTGATCTTCAATCTGTAATAAATTAACCCATGATCAATGACCGATGCAACATCGCAAACAGAGCATTCGACACACGCGTTAACGCCATTTCAGGTCACATTCCTAAATCCACTTTACTTTCGTCATGTTCCTAGCTCGCCCAGTGCTACGATCTCTCGTTGTACTTCGAAGCCGAAGCTCATCTGAGTAATAAGAACTCAGGCCGTACCGCGAAGTAAACACAACACTTCACGATTAGAATGATCAACTAGTTAACGCTGTTTAAGGAGATAATCGCTGTTCACACCGAGAATCAAACGAAATACACAAATACAGAATACACAGTTACTTACTGTTAAAACAATTGGTACATATACTTACCACTGGGTTTTAGCGGATTAATATACCAACGAACAGAAATTTAATAAGCATCTGATACGAATAAAAGTTTTCAGAGGAGCTTAGGCTTAAGTGAAGTGTTCGTTCAGCCTTCGAAAGATTTCTGACATCACATGACACCAATAAACTCTTGAACCTTTGTATTCGGATAAGGCAGACAAGTGTGACAACGCCTGCCAAGATAAAACGAAGATTAAATTAAGCAACTCTGGACTCAGCTCGATTGAACTAGCGTCAGACTGTTGTTTGTTTAGTTACGTTCTGCCAATTACACAAGTTAAAAATGTTTCGAAAAAACAGGATTTGAATAATTAATTGGGAAGAAAGGAGATTCAAGATGTTGCTGTTGCTACAGTGGCGTTAGACTGGAGGGACTGAGAAGAACCACGCCATAAATAACACCACCCGTGGAGGTCTTATGTGAAGATGATATGTACCGCCCGGTTCCATAAAAGACCGGGAATTTCTTTGACCAAGTGAGTGCAAAATTAATTTCCCACTAAGGACACAGCCCCAAGGAGTTAGTTATCATCATGACACTTGACTGAATAACCATTCTGCATTACAATTTCACGGGGCCTCGAAACTGAAGACAAGAGATATAAGATGTCCCAAAATGCACGATATTCATACACATTTTCACGAAAGTAATTCAGTCACAACCCACAACACTCAATTCTGTAGTTGAATCACGAATTGGAGGGGGCACACATTCAGCACGTATGCGAATTAACAGGAAGTTTTGAAGACCAAAAAATGATCAGATCGGGTAAATGGTAACAAAATCCACGTGTGTTCTCCCCAATACGAAAAACTACAGCACAATACAAATGACAATACAACTCTTTCCGGTTGTACAAGTGAAGTCGTACACAATTGGGGAGTCCCAGGAAGCAGTTCGGCTATCGAATATCGGACTTCTCTTCATTTCAATGCAGAGCCACGCGGAAACAAATCTGTGGGGTTTCCAGCACGGCAGGTACACGCGCGGGGCAAAGTACCGCAGAAGGGAATATGACGGTGTTGTTATACAAGATGTTCCACATAAAACATAAATCTATGTACTAAAAACGTCAACACATTTAAGGAAAGAGCCAGGAAGCCGACAAGAACACTGAATTCTTGCAGATTAAACATAGTTGAAATCGCTACGGCCTTGACTTAATGTTATTTTTCGCTCGACGAGCATTTGTCACAGATAAATACTTTATTCCGAGTTATGTGTCGGTGTCCGGGCGACAGTTGTCGAGAATCGATTATCGTTCATCTGCGTCGGCGTAGAGATCTCAACTTTGGGAAGTTCGACGCCAGGGTCTCGGCGTCGAGTGGCTTACTCCCGGGTGTCTTGTCTCGTGATTAGGAGTTTAGATATTTTACAATTCCTTCGGCCAAATGTCTCACTCATCCTCTGATTTAAATCTGAATCTGATACAGGTGGCATTTTCAGATATTTGAATCAGAAGCTGGTATTTTGAAAAGTTCAAAACCGCGGTGTCTTCACGCTGTGAACTCGGGTAAAAGACGAAGGTGTGTTGTGTTTTCTTTGAGGTACGGACCGAATCTTTACATATAATTTAGACCTGCTTTGGCTTCGTAAGGTTAACGATTTAAAACCCGGTGAGCTGCACATTTCTCCGAGTCTCGTAGAACGAAACCCTGGACGGCAGTGCTGCTACGTCACAGAACCGTAGTTGCTCGCTTTTAAATAACACGGTGAAGGAATGCAGCGATCACGCGGGCTGGGATGGTCACAGGGCATGAATCCTGTTCCGGTCTGGGTCGCCCCACCTGTAATTCACTGTTTCCTACTTCAGTAGGGTTACATTCCACGCACAGGTGTGACGTCACACAGATGGACCCGGCATCTTGGCTGTCGGCAACGCTTGTAACCTACAAGAACGTGTGTCACTTCCGTCGGGCTGCCTATCAAAGCCAATGTTGACCCACATAACAATTCCTCCACAAAAGCGGTGGATTCTTCACCAACAGATAAATTACGTATATGTTGGGGGCTAGGCTTTAATGGCATCCGAAATACGTTTTCTGACTTCCAGATTACTGCTGCCATGTTTTTCTGTGACTTTCTAGTTTTATATTAAATTTGCTGAGACCTGACAATTTATTGAAAACGCCACAGACTGATTATAATTCCCCCACATTTATCTTCATGAATTTGTTTATCTGTTTTGTTAATTATTCGCGTAATATAAAACAATTAACTTTTACGCTATGTAGACAATGACCGACGACTATCCATTGCCCTTATGACGCAGGCAGTAAACAACTCTGAAACGTCGGTCAATATCTATCAGACTATACGGCGAAACGTCCCAGGGAACAGCCATCATCCTACTCGTCGCCATGACAACATGAAATGAGAATATAGGCCATGAAGAAGTGTGGATACCACTCACACTGCCTAATCCGAGACGGTTAAAACGAAGGGCTATAAGACCGCATTATGTAAACACGTAATCGATGAGTTTACTGACAGACACACAGCACATAAATTCACAGAAGCTCGTATCTTCACTGCTATTGCGTTATAGGTCTCACGTTAACTGACCTGAAGCCTTCCTCAGAGTCTAGACCAGGAATTATCAATCCGCGGTCCGCCGATGCCTTTTCTCCAGGCCGCGTACATATTTCAATATTTTATTATTTTGTAAAATGAATAAACAGTTCCCACCTAAATTAAATATCTGAAGTATAGGATTCGAGGTTCTCAAGGTGGCGGGTCCGAAGATGGCTGTATTCTGGGTTGTAGCGCCGTGTAGTCTGGTAGAAGCTCGCCGACGTTTCAGAGGTCATTTCTGCCTCCTTTATCAGGGCGATGATAAATCAAATCCCTGATGATGGAGGCGGTACAACCCAGAAGACGTCCAGCCATCTTGGCGTAAACCTCGAATCCTACTTAGCTGTGTGACTGTTAGCTTCTGTCTCGTCGTAAAACCGGGTAACACCCGAGTACGACCTGCCTGAAAATGAAAAGCTTGTGATGAACTGTTTGGATACGCGAACACACTTGGCAGCCTGGCAGCTCTGTGGCGGGTACGTCTGTCTCACTCTGCGGCTCCTAATGAGGAAGTTGGGAATTAGCTGTGGCCCTCGTCCCTTATCCCACGCCCCTCAATAAGCCCCCCGTATTCTTCCAGCGGCGGTCTGACCTGGGTCCTCGCCCCTCTCACCGCCGACCACAGTAACAAAACAGGACTGCCGCGAGAGGACCCGGACCGTAAGGCGCGGTGGACACATGAAAGGCGACAAGCGTGGGGAAGAAATCGTAAATCAATTTTCCTGGACGTTGTCTATCGTATCAATTATAAATGAACGCAATTACGTTTGGGAAGTTTGATTCTGCTGCCTTCTTCAGGGGGTGAAAACGTGAACGGAGACAGAAGCAGTATCTGTTGGGCCTAAGGGTGTGAGGACAGCCCAACATACAGAGTCTCTGCCCTCTTTCACGTTTTAACCTCCTGAAGATGGCAGCAGAATCAAACTTCCCAAACGTTGTAATTTTATAAACACTTCGAAAGAGGGGGGATATGAGGACATGAGCGGATGCTACTGTTAGGTCCTCAAGGACTCTGCTCCGTGGAGTTAGTAGTTGCTTAGTTCGATTCCATTTTGTATCCTTCACTACATTCCACAGCTACGAGTTCGCAGTTGAGAAACACTTGTCCACAAGAAATATGCCTAATATGTATGTCACTTATCTCGTGCATAACACGGAAAGGGATAATGAAGACACGCCGTTATCACTGATACTGATCCATGGCCGAAGGGATGTAACTGGGTTGTCGCTGGGGTCAGGGTCAGGAGCCAGGGATCTGACTGGTCCAGCAGTCGCCAGTTCTGAAGTCGCGCGTGCCAACCGCGCAGGCAAACTGACAGTCCTACAACAGCATTTCAGTTCGTTTTGCAAACCATGGTCATTGGTCGCTGACCGGCTCCAAAGTTACTCAATTGGTCGGTGACAAATTGTGAATGTGACCCTACGCTTGGAAAATAGTAAAAACCCTTGATATTTTTATTAGCCCTTGAAGTCGAAGCTCGTCTTCTTTATATTTAAGAATTCAGTCCGTACCGCGAAGAAAACACGACACTTCGCCATTACAAATATCAACTGGTTAACGCTGTTTAAGGAAATAATCGCTATTTAAACTGAGAATACTAAAACAAAGAGTTGCTGACGTGTAGGTACCACTGGGCTAGACCTCTGGCTAGTCACAAACACAATCATGAAACACCTGTCACTGCGCACTAGGCAACCCAACTAACCGCTCTGTGCAGCGGGCGACTGACACTGCATCTATTCGCGAGAACTACACTTTGCTGATTCTTCCTCGAGTAGATTTTAGCTCACAGTTGCTCAGCTGGTAAAGACGTTCTCTGCCTTTGTAGAATGCGAAAGTTCATTACAGTTTTTACAAAAGATCAACTGGCTAACTCTATTTAAGGAAATAATCGCTGTTTGCTCTGTGAACAGAACTCGGAGTAACATTATTAAATAAAATGGTACATATAGTTACCAACTGAATTTTTTTAAAGAAATACCACCTACATTTTTTAAACAAAGCGTTCACGATATAATTATTAACGCAACGAATGTTTCAATTCCAACCCAGGCCACTTCTCTAGAATCTTTTATTTATTAATCGTCACAGCGTAGCTAAACAAGAAATAGACGTTTCGTCCAGAATTTGTAATCTATAACAATGATTCATAAAAGGCACGAATTTCGCGTGGTTCCTAAGCCTAATCTTATATTATTTCTTACATCGCTCAAAAATATTTAAATTCGAAATATAAGCATTATTTTGATGGAAACCCCCCCGTGTGTGCGTGCCTTGAGTTAGGGTAACCTGTAAACCGACTGATATTTGAACAGGGTACCGCCCTTATACCAACCTGCCCTTCGGTAGTGGCACAGAATTTGTTTGTGAGGAAAGTCAGACAATAGAATGCAAGCATACGACAGGCAGGTCACTGCGAGGCCCCTGGGAATGCACCCTAATCTATCACCACGGTACACCCACCTAAACACAAACTGCCAACAAACAGTCTCCTCATTTCTGTCAAGTTCTCTGTTCGTTATTCTTTAAAGTCTACACAAACCTTGAAAATTTAAACATTATAACGAATCTGTTTAGAAAATAAAATAAACAGAAGTCGTTACAATAATGTTTACAAGCTTCTGTGGGTCTCATGTAACAAGGGATGTAAAACGAAACATTTTCACCTCACCCTGCTCTTAACAAACGTTCTGTTACTTGAGAAACACAGTCTCTGTTAAAACCCAATTAAATCCAAGTCACTCAAAACGCGAAGACTTTTTTTCCTTTGGTTTTACAAAACCCCAAGGTTCATCACAGTATTCACAAAAGCCCGCTAATGTAGCCAGCCGAATCTTTTTCAGAACCTAGAGCCCCGTTTTCCAAGATAAAAATTAATGGAAATCTTCCGTATTCACCAACGTGTTCCAACTTATTCCCCATAAGGTTTACCAATAAAATTTTATAGTGCGTCTCTGATTTCACTCATGCATGCTACATGTTCTGTTCATGTAACCCCTTGTTATTTTATCACATTACCAATATTCCACGGAAAATACTAATTCTGTAGCTCCTCTCATGTAATTTCCCCACAAAAAAATTTTTAGGCACGAAAAAATATATAAATCCAGTACGAAAAGATTTTAAGCAGTGTTTAAAAATGACTACTACGAACCCCTTAAATATGGTAACTTATGCATATCGCGTTTCATTTGTCCTTAGCAATCAAACCCAGGCTCTTTGACAGCCTGGCTGGCTAAGGATTTCGCCATGTTTTCTTTCCACTAACAAAACGTCAGTGATCTGAAAAGTTTGCGGCAAACTTTGACACACTAAAGTCTGGTATCAGCCATCAGAGACCTCTGCTGGCTGACAGGCGCCTACTTTACAGAGGGGCTCTGTTTTGTTTCCAAATCTCTCGGCCCTTGACAACCACCCTTAAATATTTTCTTCCATTTTTTGTGGCATTTTAATAGACCGAGGAGACTTGTCTGCTTCGCCTTAACTCTGCCCGTGAATACACACCCCCTCCTCATGCTTAAGTTCCGCTATTATTTCAACAACCCACCCCTTCCACACATTTTGTCAACTTCACGTCTGGAATAATTTACAGCTTTTTAAAAACACCTTCAGCTTCAAGTCTTGGATGCATATTTATTTCTCCACAATGGAACTTTTGTTCCAAATTATCTACGCTAAAAATTCCGGAGAGACCAACGCCACGGTGTAGGACTCAACATTTGGGAAGTCCCAGCTAGAATCCAGCGCCTGAAATAGGCCACTACCGATTCCCCCCCCCCCCCCCCGAGTTTTTTGACTTTGTCCGTCATCTGGACCCTAAAAATAGACAACACTTCAAAAACTGAATCTGGGAAGAGGAAACAGCTCCTGGCTACCTGTCATCCACTTGCAGCTGTGTTCCGTCCTAGCACTATTGTGTTACGTTACGTTACACCAGGTTACGTTAACTCACTCCATGGATCTGAGTCATTCTTGATAAGCTAACAGTCACTCAGCTGGTCAGATAATTCCCCACTTACTATTGAACCAGAAGGTCCATTACTGTGCCAATGTACCATAACCTAAAACCCAGGGCAATCTAACCAACACTCTAACATCCTGTATCTCAAAGATCCATTTTAATAGTATCCTCCCATGTACGACTAGACCTTTGAAATTCCCCATTCCTCTCAAGGTTTCCGACTACCATTTCGCATTTATCCGTGATTTTCGCGGTGGCGAATGCGGCCCCCTCCCCAAAAAATCGTATCAAAATCCCAAATCACATGCTGCTGTGTCATATTCCAAAACATTTGTTTCGAAAGACTATTATCTTCTGCGTCTATTCTGGAGGACTCTCACATGACCTCAAGAACTGCCCGATGACCTCGTAGCAGGTCGACTGGCCTGACACCAAACAGATATCTCTAAAAACATTTATGTTTTGCTCCGATATCCCTCTGCCATGTAATTGAAATTATACTCTGGATAATTCTATCAAATAATCACACTCCTAACATGGACACTGTATCAACTAACTCTTTCGTTTCTCGTTTAAGGAAGCTTTCAGTGCACTGTTCACAAAGTATTATTATCATTATCGTCATTAAACCAATGACGATGACGTAGCGCGCAAGGCAAGGTGACAGATGCATACATAATTAGTCTGAAAACCAGAAGTGTATAGGCCACTTGGGAGACCTGCTTCTTTTTGGGAAGATGATATTAAAACGTATTTTGAAACAATGACGTATTAAGGAGCGCAATGGATTTAGCTGGCTCGGGATAGTTGTCAGCGGCGGGCTTTCATATCTACTCATATGAAACCCGCTACAGGTTGGAAGGACTGGTTTCGATTACCGCCAGGGGTAGGGACATCTGCTCTGCGTCTTATCGTGCAAGGCACGCAATCTGCCTTTTTCAGGCCCTCACGCACGCGTGTCTACCCGCAGAAAGGCCACGGATTCGGAGCAGACGTCTGCATGTTGTCAAAGCTAACAGCCGGGATGCTGAGAAATGTCTCTTCAGTTACTCCATTCTCTACACTTACTTCTTCTGTTAACTCACATTTCCACTTCATCTGTATCTTCTTATAATATTCTCCTACTATTTTCATTCCTCTCTATTCTCTCATTTCGTCTTTCGCTCTTTATCCTACGACTTCTTCTTAATCTCATGGTTACTATAACTGGTCCTTCCCATAAATATTATCCTTAGGTCGAATGTTTTAGACTTTGTTTTGGGGAAATTATGTTGTGTTGGCAACAAACATAATGACATCTACGCTTAGGCATATAATCTGAGCTACTGACAGTGTCATTAAATAAGCCATTACTAACTTCACGGATCAGAGTCCTTGAGTAAACCGTACGCTAAGCTAGTCAAGAAATTATTCGGTTTTTATTTACCACGATGGTTCATTAAAGTGTTCACAAGAGCCCGCCACTCGTCCCTGCGCAAAAGCCAGATGAATTCAATCCACACCCTCCAAAACCTAGTTCCCTAATATACATTTTAATATTATCCTCCCATGTATGCCTACGTCTTCTGAGTGGACTCTTTCCTTTGAGATTCCCAACAAAAATTTTACAACCATTTCTCATCTCCTCTACGCGCGGTACGTGCCCCCACAGATGTCATCCATCTTGTTTGATGATGGCCCTAATAATATTTGGCGAGGAAACTCCTGAATTTGTAGTCTACTCAACCATCTGACCGCAAGCAGAGAGTAGTCGGGTCTCGTGCCAGTGACACAGTCGATTAGGTTTTGTCTTTGTCAGCTGCACAAAACAAAAGACCTTAACGAAGTGCCGGACAATAAGTGACGAGCGTAAGACAACTGTGTCTTGCGCCAAGCAAGTGTCAATCTCGACGGACGGACAGACAGACGGCGAGCGTGTACTAAATTGCTGGCAGCAGTTGGAGCCATCAACTTCTCACACCGCTGGCTGGACCTCCAGTTACACACACGAGAAGCACACATCGTCACCTAAGTAACACACTTTTTGGGACGTTTCAGTCGTCCTACCATTAATAAAAACGACGTTCCGGAGACTGAAATCTTTCTCTGTCGTCAGACAAAAACTTACTCTGCTGCGTCCAATCCACGACCTCAAGAAATGATGACGCTAACCCATGCAGTTAGTGACGTTAGTTATCTAGTATGACGCTGAATTAGCTTCCGTTCGTTGTTAACATTTTGCCACTCGACGTCACACTGCCTCGACAGTGGCCACAGTCCTATAAACCCTACAAACTCAATGGTAAGTATATGTACCACCTGCTTTAACAACCAGCAATTCTACATTTCATATTTATGTATTTCGTTTGATTCTCAGTTTAAACGGCGATTATTTCCTTAAACAGCGTTAACCAGCTGATCTCTGTAATGGTGACGTGTTGTGTTTTCTTCGCGGTACGAACCGAATTCTTATATATTATGAAGATGTCCTTCGACCCCCACCCCTCCTGCCGATGTAGCTAAATTATTTACTTAACTTTACAAATTTTAGCTTCAGCTTCTAATAAGCAATTCAAAACTGTCACTGCCCTAACGTCTTCACTTTATCCTTAGTAGAAAGACGAGCGGGCATTGCCTGGGAACCTTCTAGCAATAGATCCCTCCCCCGCCCAGAAATCGAAGTGTCTCTCATTTCTCCCACTCCAATTATCTGTTTTCTTCTACTCTTCTGCTATCCTTATGTTCTGTCTCTCCCTTTTCGACAGCAAAAGCTTAAGAACTTGAGGAACATGGATGCCATGGTTACTGACCCTTGAAGAATCAGAAATGATACAAGCATATCACTACAAAGAGAGACTCTACAGGAAGGTATGCGACCTTGGTAGCATATTAATGACCATTTTAATTACTGTTCATGTAGAATTTACATCTAGCGACGAAGCCATCTGCTTCCTGTCTCTCTTGAATGAACTTAGCCTGAGGTTTGAGTGACGGGCGGACCGACTGAGGCTTGTCTAGAAGGAAGCGAGCGAACGCGGTGGAGAACATTTAATTTATTTCTTGTTTCGTCTCCTACTTTATTCAGCGACGTTTTCTCAACTAAACCGGGCACTTATTAAGATGGCTTACTTATAATTTAATTCTGCACATAAAGGACAAAGTCATAATTCAGTAGCAAGAACAGCCTTTAAACCTGCAACTGTGTGCCAGGCAGCACCATAAATTTTAAATTTCTAAACTAACACAGTAATTTATTTCTGTATTTCAGTGTTCGAGGGGCTGTCAGTCTTGGCAGAGAGCACTTGAGTCCAGCTGCCAGAATGTTTGTGTGAGTACTTCATGTTCGCCGTACTGTGATCATTATTACATACGTCAGCATAAAAACAACATTCTTTGCAAGTAAAATAATCAAGGAGAATGCAGATTCCCACATCCAAACCGCATTTTTTATGGACATTCAATTAAAATTTCAAATGATACAAAAATAATAGATTTCTGTCTTCTGAGTTGTTGCGGCGTGAAGTCTGGTAGATGCCTCGAAACGTTGGTTAACATCGACCAGACTACACAGCGCAACAACCCAGAAGACAGAAATCTTCAGACTCACCGCCGTGAAAACCTCAAATCCTACATAGACATAAAAATAACTAATTTTTCAAAAATTTGACTGTTACTGGGAGTAAGCCTGAACATAATCATGCAACTAACAGAATGAGTGGTGGCCAGTTACTGGCTTCTCATTGCACAAGCCTGGGTTCATGCCCAGGTCAATACATGTGGGATTTGTGGTGGGCAAAGTGGCACTAGGACAGGTCATTAGAGTTTCCCCACAATCAGTATCATCCCATTGCCGCTTCATACACATTGATGTATCATCAGGGGGATAGGCAGTGAACCGATTAGCGGTCCAGTTCCAAAAAAGACGTAGTCTCACCCCATTGCAACGATAACATGTTGTCTGTTATGAAATAAATATTGCACATTACGAATTTCTATCACGTGAAAAAAAAAATTAACATGTACGCTTCAATACAGAATGGAACCCAGGACCTTCTACCTCCCAAAGAGCTTTACTGTGTCATGGGATGTAACTATGCAGTCAGCAGATATCTGCAAATATTGAAAGGTTAGTATATCCTTACGTTAAAATACACTTTTCGTAATACATTCTGAAAATCTGAAAACATTTCTATTCATTAATTTATTTACGCTTATAATCAATAAACTTTATCACATGGGATTTTAAAACCTAAACCTAAGGAACTTACAGCCAGATTTTAAGTATGGATTTTAATGGTATGCTACTCCGACATACAACCGGGCATGGCCAGATGGTTCGTGTGTAAGCAGTGACTCACGGTCGATGAAAGTTAATTTGTTCGGTCGTTAGTTCATTCATCAAATTATTTGTTTGTTCATTCACTGAAGGCCAGGCTTGAAGCCTGTTACAGCCACTGACCATCTCATCCTAAAATCTTCTCTTCCAAGATAAAGTATCATTAAATGTTATAATATACCTTAATCATTCATTATTTCAAACCCGTTTGTATATAACTTACTTTATATTACTTCAAATGTATACAAATTTAACACCACTCTAATTACTTTATTTCTTTCGTGCCCGGATCCAGTTTCTTTACAGCCTTTCATAATAAATTGTAATGTTTCACCCAAACCAGCATTGTCTTTATTCCGTATTAACCAAATTTTACTAACACACGTTCACACAACTATTGTTCATAATATTGAAAGGAGCTCTCACAATCCAGATAATATGAAATAACTCCTCCTCTATAGGCTGACAATACGTTTTCTATTTAGTGTTCTGTGTGACGACAGGTCCATATGAACAGGATCCTTCCATCCTTTTCTCGGACTGGGACCTGTTCATATACGTTCTTGGCAGATGATCCAGAAGTGGTTTGCCATTGCCTTCTTCTGTGTGTGAATGGAGTAATTGTTGGGATGCCACGGAGGAAAACTCCGTGTTGCCTAGATCACGGCCTTGCCAAACACAAGTTATAAATTCGGGCACCGCCGGGAATCGAACCCGAGACCCATTCTTAATTTCACGTATCCTGAAACACTTTTCAGGGTCACGCCTACTTGCCTGTCTGTGCAATTACTCTCTCCCTATTTTCTTCAGGCATTTAGGATCTCTTTACACAAAATGGTTTAAATTCCTGTGCCTACATTGGTGCTTCGGCAGTCTTCAGTTTTATGAATACTTCTTGACACACTTAATTTTATGTGATAATTGTATTTCTTTCATGATCTAGTCTTGTAACACACAGCAACGGTTATAGAAACCATATTTGCATCGCTTCCGGTCTCTTCTGGAACACTCAGACCTCACTGATTATTTCAAAATTCATTCATATTTTTGTTTCCTATAAGTTTCTCTAAATAATTTCTCTTAACAATTTCATCATTTTACTTCTGCATTCCTTTTGTGGTCTGAGGTAATGATAAATGTTGATACAGAGACACAGCTGGCGTCTTGCGAACTGAATGAAAATATCACCATCTTCCTGTTCCGATCACCTCGACTCCTGTCTGTCGCTGTGCTGCAGATTTAAACCTCATGTTATGTACTGTTGATCCAGATGAGATTGGAACACCATCCGCTCCTGCTCTGGTTGCTGACACCCTCACCGCCACTTCCCTCAGTCTCGAATGGGAAGGTTCCAGATTCAGCAACATCAGCTACCTGGTGCAATGGCGGTACGAGGAGCTCGCTGGAGCATGGCAATACTGCCGCAACCAGAGCTGGGGGCCACACTCCACCGTGTTAGTCGAGAACTTGCAGCCTTATACAAAGTACAGGGTGAGTGATGGAATCAAAGATAATTTAACTTCGTACCTCTCAAATATGAAGCAGGAAGTCTGGATGAATGACCAAAATCTCTATAATCTGATATTCTGAAATTGATGCTTCTCTTTCAGTTCCGGATTGCCATTCTGCTGTCACATCACAGCGAACCGATAGTTTCAGAACCGAGCGTGGTCATCAGCACGCTGCCTAGAGGTGTACCATCATCGGCACCCACAATTGTGAGAGCCACTGCGGTAGACTCTAGCCGCATATCTGTATCATGGGAACCTGGGCCCTTCCCCAATGGCCCTGTGCTGTCTTATGTGTTGCAGATCAATGAGTTACCGGAGGGCTACTCAGCCCTCAAGGTGAGCCAGAGAGGACCTTATCACGCGTGTGCTCAATAACCTGTTTCTTTCAATAACAGTACTCAACTTTCTGTTGCATCTTTCCTGCCTCTCGTTTATTCACCTTATATGACAGCTTTACGAAGAAAATGTTTATAAGGCAATATATCTTGAAGTGATCATCTGGTCCTTGTCATGCACCATTTTTCTACACAGTTCCTGGGGCACCCCAAGGTACATTGAGTGTCTCCATGGGAATTATGTAGAAAAACAGTTAATGACTTCCACTATCACAGCATATTATTGACATAAATGACTTAGCGAATCACTTCTAGGTATTTGCCCTGTATACTTGCTTACTGGCTGACTTATACTTCTTTCAAGCTGCATTCTAAAGTTGCAAATCTGATTAAATCAGAGGTTCAAAAATTGCATAACTAAATGCATGTACAATATTGTTTGTCGTCTCACTTACTGCACCCATAACCTTGAAATTAATACACACACGTGTATATTATTTCGGTTCTTCAAAACGTAAAATCTTCTTGGGCAATAAGCCGTGTAAGTCTCGGATAAAAGATGAACGTTTTGTTGACTAGGGGAATGAACTATTTCCCTTGATGATGTAGGTGGAAATGGTCCCTGAAATCTTGGGCATTTGTCCAGAACTTACACAAGGCATGTTGACCGAGAAGATTTTATCGAGTTCAGTCGCTTTGAAATCTTTAATACTCATCTGTGCCTAATCTTGACTGACTGGAATTCACAGGCTTTTCAACTTACATGTGAATATCCATGTAATTTGAAGTTTGGAGAACATATCTTCAGATTTTGAATACAGTGTACTGAAAACCACAAAATACAGAGAGAAGATCAGTAATAATTTAGTTGCGGGATTTCATAATATTTAGAAACAATGATGAAATTCTACATTATCAAGGCTAACTCTGAGAACTCAATCTGCTCTTCAAATCCACTTTATTTCAAAATATGTATTCCTGAAATTACTGTTTGTTTTACACAAGCATGACTTTGGAACCGCTGACTTTAAAAACTGTGTGCTATAACATTAAATATCACATGTCTTTTATGTTCAATATGTACATAACTTCACAGCAAGCAATTTAACAATTTTATGCAATATTTGAACCACAAGAGTTGGTGTTTTATTCACAGCTAGCGTGATAGTCCTCTTTAAGCTCGTACGCTACCTAATACCACTAAAAACTGCATGTGTGTCTTTAAACTAATTTAAATGTGAGCGTTGGAATGCCATCTTTCTGATCTGTTCTGTTTAGAAGAGAGACAAACAGACGTAGGAACTTTGAAATAATATAATTATCGTGATGAAATCAAGAAACTGCATCAGCACATATTTTGTCTAACTAATTCTTGTCATTAGGGTTTTGAACCTGGAGTTCAATGCGTAACTTTGGCTTTTGGGGATGAATTGCATCAACTGTTAATAATTATCCATTTTTTCAGCAAACACTGCTGTCACCATCTTCTGGGTAAATACATAATGGTTGGGTATTTCTGAATGGCCTATATCTTCTTCTTCTTCTTTTGTAATCAGTCCTAGGATTGGTTGGCAGCAGCTCTCTGAGCTGCTGATACTTGGGAAATCCTGAGGATCTTTATTACGGTGGATTCCCCATGCCTTCCGCATCCTATGCCATTGACCCATCCGGGTTCATCCGCCTTTAGGGGTGATTTCTCACCCCAAGGGCATGAGGGTGCCCTGAACCTCCACCCGCTCATCCACCCTCCGAAGAGGCTGCTGGCACTTGGTAGAGGGGGGACCACTTATATCAGTGGTCACTCGGTCTGTGGACGCAGTTTAACGTCATGCCCGGGACAGGCATCTGAAATCGTCCCATTTTACTTTGCTTCAAGCTATTCTGCATGACTGTTCAATTTCTAATTGCAACGTGGCTTTGATGGAATGAATATTATTACTGCAACGCCAGGTCAGTCATCTCAAACACAAAATTCTTCATAACTAACTAAAAATTTATGCTTCCGTACTTAGGATATCGCGGCATCTGAAAATACTAACTTCTACATGTTCAAGAATTTGGTGCCAGACAGAAATTACACATTGTCTGTGAGCATGAGGAATGTCGTAGGGGAAGGACCACCCGCCACCACTCTGGTTTCAACGCCGCCTGAACCTACAGGTAATAGAACAATTTCAGATCTGTACCATATTGTTCTGATGTGTGCTTTTACGTATCTGATCTAAAACAAACTTTCTGTTTATCTGATTCCAGTGAAAGACACACGCAAGCCTAATTTGATTTTGGGAACCTATCACACGGTATTGAGACGAGAAGCTGATATTTTAGCAGAACCAATGATTGTGTACAACACATCACATATTATTAAAGGTACACCATACATATTCAACAGATATACATGTATGATTCCTTACTAACACTGTGTTCAATTTTATTAAACATTTAAAATGCACAGTAGGTATTTAACCACCTAATTTGTAAACCACATTATATTTTATAAAATATGAGTTTCTCCTATTGATGCTGGCTTGTAATGCTCTGTGGACTTACAGACACCAACATTTTGGAGAAACATACTGCCTAAAACATAAGCTGAAGATAAAGGCAGTATGTTCCTCTGAAACATTGGTGTCTACCTACGAGGGAAAGAACTCAATGTCAAGTGGTCACTGGCGTATGTATATGAGACCTCAACTTAATAAACGTTAATATACGAACATGCCACTATTCGTGCATTACAGGTGTTGCAATACACGTAAGTCATCGCTTGCTGTTTGTGTCGGACTCTGCCGGCTATGTAGCTAGTTCATCGCTGATGCGTTATGAGGCTCCAAGTACCATCCTCACTCCATCGCACGCCAATTTCCTACCGCTAGACCTCAGTGTGGACTGGCTCAATGACCAACTGTACATATTGGGAGAGGTGACACATTCTACAGGACCCATGTGGCAGGTAGCCCGTTGTGGATTGGATGGGCGTGGGCTTACCATTGCAGTGGCTGGTATCCTTACTAAACCATATCACATTGAAGTCGATCCATACAACGGGTAAGATTACAACAGTTACTACATCAGTGCATTTCCTTTGCCAGATGTGACTATCATAAAATCCTTTGATTCTGTCTGTACAGCAAAGGCACGCACTTTTTATTTACAAGCTAAATGGGCGAAACACTGTACAAACAAACTCCTATGTGCTTTGAATTTCTGCTCCCAAAGTTGGTTCCATATCATTTTAAAATATAATTTTTTATGCATGTGAATGTCAAAAAAATGTTAACACTTTTCTGGATATGTTAAAAAAATGCAATGAAGGGAAAAGAATAAGAATAAGAAGAAGATGATAAAGGCTGGTACTAATTATTTTGTGATTCCCTGCAGTTATTTATTCTGGGTAATACAAGGTGCCACAATAGGAGGTTTGTACCGGCTGGACCTACATGATATCAGCAATGGAGTGAAACATGAAGTACGACCACATGTCATTCTGGAAGATCCTAACCTTGGAGCATTCACAGTGGACCACAAAAATTTCCGGCTCTTAGTTCCAAACCATTCTCAGAATACTGTTGTTTCTGTATCACTGGATGGGTGAGTGTCTTCTTATATTACACCGAAACTGCAAATTGTTTTGATTATTTTACGCGTGGTAATTTTTCCCATCGTTACGTTCAGTTGCAATGGAAATATGTTAATGAAAATGACAGCTACATGTAATAAAGGGAGTACTTCAATAACTGAATATTTTTCATGTTGTATTGCTATAACATAACATACAATTTTGTTACGGATGATTTTTCTTGTAACATAAAAGCTATATAAAGTCATACATTCTTTTTAGGCGTGAAATAGTTGACCTCCGAGGAAACACACAGCAGCCAATGTTTCAGAATGTGGTCTCTTTAGCAATGGCAAATGGTGTGTTCTACTGGACCAATGGTGAGGAGGTGCTGTATGAAGAATACCATCCAATCCATAACAGTTATTTCCATAATGCTTATCCTGATCGGCCAGACAAGTCATTTGTCAGCGTGAGCGTCAACCTACCTACATCACAGCCCATACCCATCCCTGTGAACCCTCCAACCAATGTGCAAGCTATACTAGGATCAAAACTGGCAAAGACATCATGGCAGGTGCCGCACTTACTAGGAGGACAAGGTGATTATAAGAACACATTAAACATTTTCTGGTTGCCATTAAGAAAGTAATTGACTAGTTGTTGGAAAAGTAACTAAATAAGTCACTAATTGATGGACAAAGTGACTTATTATTCAAGAATCGGACCAACTGAGAGTGGACTACCTAATCGACCAACTAACAAAATGACTACTGATTGACGGACTGAACGAAACACTCGACAGACTGATAATTAATTAACCATTTGACTTATTGACGTAAAAGTGACTAATGACAGTACTTCAGCGGCTGCATATAAAAGTACATAAGCAGAAGAGCATGCCGACTCAAGTTACTGCATATTCTTGGATGTAATGACTGTTTATTTCTTTTCCATTAGGCAAAGGAGCATGGCAGAACTGGTCGTATGAACTGCACATTACGGATGAAACCATGGGAGTAACAGTGTACAAGAAGAATGTTAATACTACTTCTTACACAATCCAAAACTTAAAGGCCAATACAGAATATGTGATAAAAACCGCTGCATATACAAGTTCAGGAAAAGGTCCATGGTCATCAGAATTCAGAGGAAAGACATTAAAGGTGCCACAAGACGGGAAATATGCTTCAATATTATGGTCTGCAGCTGAAGGATTATTGAAGTCGGATGTAACAGGAGAGAATGTCGAGATGCTCATACATAATACAAACTTAAAGGTATGTGCATTAAGAAGATAAAAACACCTGCATTGATTCATCAAATCATGTACCACACTTGGTACTTAGCATATATTTTTATAAAGTTTATTAGAATTTTCCTCAATGTTTGTAATACACTGCAAATATTCAAATAATCCTCCGGGATACTATTTACGTTTCGCAAACTATTACCTAGCTGTAGTGTAACAAAGCCACCACTTCTACAGGGTTTAAGAGCTCATCATAATTAATTCACATCAGAAGCTGTCAGATTGAAAACTAAATCTGTGTGTGTCTTGGTTTGACACCGAATGATTCTGAAGATAAAAATCAGTTCCCCCGCCCTGAGAAACATCACACAGTTAAAAATAAAATCAAGTCTTCATAAATTCTGCGATGTCATATTTTCAATCATCTTCTCCTACAGGATATGCACGGAAGTTACCACATAACCGACATAGCTTGGTACAAAGACAAGCTGTATCTTGTGACAAACACAACTCATGTATACTGGTTCAATCTCACAACTCACGAATCAGGACACCTGAGAGAGATGGATTCAGTAGGCAGCATCGCTGTAGACTGGATTGGCAAGAAACTATATTGGTCCAATCCAAAACAGCAATTGGTATGTATTGCATGAAAACAGCTGTTGTTACCACTGCTTCTTAGCACCCTTTGACCTAACATATCATTTGTTCATGTATGACACTACCCAAAGAAATTTCTTCCTTTTATAGATTACTCGAGGGAGCCTTAATGGTACTCAGCACGAACCTCTTCCCATCCTGACAGTAGCTAAGGAGTTAAATATTGATGCAATTCAAGCTTATATATATTGGTCGACGGGGCACGCGGTCGAATGTGCACGGCTAAATGGGAAGAACAGACGCACATATTACCCCGCAGAACTGTTTTCAGGAAAGCAAGGTGAGTACATGCCTGTTACTGCAATATTGAAAGAATAATAATACGAATAAACTTCATTATTTACTCTCCCTAAATCAGCAAAGATCTAATAGCAAATAGGGAACAAAAGACTGGTAATACAACGGTGATGACAGAAATCAGAAATACAATACAGACTTTCGGCTAAGAAATTTCTTAGAAAGCAGCCAGTTAATAGACTGTGGTGGAGATGTGTCAATAATAATACGGATATCAAAGAAACATATTTTGGTGACTTCAACGGTGTTCTTTTGTATTAGTGGTATTAAATTTTAATACCAAGTGCAGATTTAGTTCCTGTATATGGAAGGCTCTAGCCTTCATAGTGAAAGCAAACGCGTAAATACGACTCATTCTGATTGTCGACAGTGATGGGACTCACACTTGATGTTGATCGAAGAGCTGTCTACTGGATAGTAAGGAGCTACGAAGGCTCTACACTATTCCAGGCTCCAACTGCTGAAGAAATTCCCCAAGGAGAGGAGATATATCCCATAAAGGAAATGAGCCTGCAGCATTCTCATATGCAAGGTAACTGAGACTGAGTATCAAGTCATTTGCAGTGAGTTTCATGTTCAGAAGGTTTCATTTAAAATACTGATCTTTTTCTTCCTCTCTGCCTCCCTATCGCCAACAGAGCAGTTAATTTATACTTCACACTTTTATATGCTAAGTTCAGCAGAAAAAATTTAATTCCACTACATTCTACTGTGATAGATGTTACAAAAAAGAAAATTTGTTACTCGCACGACCAACTAAACATATTTCAACGTAACTGCAGTAAATTTCATCTCATTCTTTTTAGGACCACTGTGCTATTTTGGTGACCACCTACTGTGGCTACAGGATGACAGAAATGCTGTGATAGGGGATCTGAATGGACAGAACACTGCAGTTATCAGTGGAACAAGCCTCTCTGGGCTCAATATGGTAGCCGTTTTAGATTCCGCTTTGCATCATTATCCAAGTAAGTAACGCACTACAATAATAACTTCTTCATTTTGATCTCATTAACCCTTTAGATGTTTCTTACAAGACAGCGTACGAACTGTAATGTATTCTAAATATTGTGAACTATATCACCAGTACAAGATTTGAGGTTCTTATGGCAGTGACGTTAATCTTTCGCTTCTGGGTTAACAGTGCCATGTGGACGTTTAGGTACACAGTAACATTTTTGAGGAACATAGTGCCTTCATCTTTAGGGATGAAAATGATGATAATGGAGGCAATAATCACCACTGAAACATCAGTCAACTTCTATGAGACAATACAGCACTTCATCCCAAAAGACTGTCTTCATACCCACCGCAGTGAGAATCTCAAATCTCATTTACTTTCATCTTGCCTGCATGCAGTCCAAGTCAACGACAACAACGAAAAAAAAAAAGACATATTCCTATATATACAAGGACATAACTAACTAACTAGATGGCTTACCGAACCCGAAGGTTCATCGCCGAATTAACCAAAGCCCTCCACCGGACCCTGTCCTGGGCCAACAAAATCCAGTCTCCTTCAACTCCTATCTCCCAAAGATCCCGCCTGACATTATCCTACCATCTATGTCTAGGTCTCCCCAGCGGTTTCTTCCCCTCAGGACATAAAAATTAAAAAATAACCTCTCCCCTTTCAGCTATGTAATCTGTTCTTTGTTACTGAAAAGTACACTTTCTGTTGAAGTTCTGAGTAAAACGTCTTTGTCTCTTGCAGATACGAGTGTCTCTGATGATATTAACGTTATTCCTGAACCAGTATGCCTACCTTCAATTCACATCACAGGAACATGGGACAAGTTTTTAATCAAATGGGACCCAGTAACAAATGTTAATTATGATCAAGTATTTTACGAAGTCAAAATTTATGACTTTTCAAAAACGGATTTTTCTGAACCTGTAAGTACCATGAAATTATTTTGTTACCAACTATCAGCTGTGTGTTCCTGTAAAATTACTACTGTCTACAACGGGAAGTGCAGTATTTTCGTTGTTCATGTTTCAGAAAGTGACGGTTGAGCCACTTGTAAGGTATTGGAATCCGGGAATGATTCCATATTCAAGATTGCAGATAACAATCAAAGCCTTCACTTACTGGGGTGCATCACCTCAGGTGCGGGCGATCATGCACTCACCACCTTCAGTGCCCACAGAACCCACAAATCCACGTGTATTCGTTTCATATTCTAGAAATCCGGTGAGAGAAGATCAGGTATGTGGTAATAATTTGAAATTCAACTTCTGTATAATATTTTCCAGACACTTGCATCATTACGGTTCTATTCAGGCTTGAATGTAAAATTGAACACTCATCCCCATCTAGTAAAGCCAAGGGTAAGAAAGCATGGCGATTTTCTTCATACCCCCAATACGTCTTCCAAGGTGTGATACTTTCACATGGTGATTAACCTCTCAACTTCATCTTATATCAAGATTATTGATCGTGATTTATATTTACTCCCTCTACGTTGTGCGATGGTTAAATTTATCTTACTGAACAGATTGCATCTCCACAGGATGTGATGGCTGTGTTCAGATGGGATCCTCCCACATATTCTAACGGTATTGTTGAAGGTTATAAAGTGAAGTGCTGGTACTCGTCACATGGAACTTACATTCACGTATGTGACTCACTGAACTTAAATGCTACCAAACTGGAATTCACTGCATTCAACTTGTCACGAAATTCAACGTATTACTTTCAGGTAAGAGCAATAAAGATTTACTTTTTTAATTATTTTACATTATCTGAAGAAAAATCTTGAAGACCAGATACTTTAGACAGTGTTTAATAAAGTTTGAATTGTTTCTGCAACCATGATTTAGGTCCAGGCATATACAAGTGTTGGCAATGGAGCACTGACTGATCCCGTAAGAGCAGATACAGATGTGGAGATGCCTGTCCCTAAGCTACTTCTTTCTACTTTGGACGCTGTAAAGATCACTGACTGCGACAAACATGAGAACCAGACGCTGTCACGAAGCAGTGGACCCCCTGTAGATTTAGCATTCATTAGTCTTGAAAACAAATTATATTGGCTGAATGAGATGCAAGAGTTACTGAGTTCTAATCTAGATGGCCAGAACAGAGGAAAGGTATGTATCATTAAGAACACATGAACTGCACTTGGTTCAATGAGAATTTTACAGTTATTCACCTGTCACTGATATTATCTGGTTTTAGGGAACATGGAAACCAGAAAACCATAATATATATCTTTCTGAACTTTGATAATTTCACAAATCTAAATATTTTTCTTTGTTTACAGATTGTGACTCTGAACAATACTGGATTAAGTATTACTGTGGACTGGGTAGGAAGATATCTCTATTGGTCTGAAATAAACCACAGAACCCCAGGTTCAACAATTTATCGACTGGATTTGAATCAAGCAGAAAGGGGTCATATATATGCTTCCAAAGTGCTTAGAAGATCTAAGTTCATTCACAGCATTGACATATCTCCTTTTAAAAGGTTTGAAAGTTCATGTTGCTTCTACAGCTGTTCCCACTACTACCGCCCCCCCCCCTCCTCCTGATGACGATGACGATACAGTCACAGTACATGGTACTGACTGGTAGATTACATACGGAAATAAATTATTTGTACACTTGTCTTAATTATGTGAGATAATGATAGCACTGAATTTCATTAGCACATGACTTGCACTTTGATTTAAAAGTTACTTAATTATTTTATATCAAATCTAAAACTTCTTGACGATGGTGAAGAGTCAATTGAATAAAAATTTACTTGGATATTATCCATCGTCTAGTAATAAAACGTAAAACGACGTTTCGGAGATGAGGCTCTATCTAGTGGGCCCAACTGAGTAGGAACCTGAAGACGGAGATAGAGCCTCATCTCCGAAACGTCGTTTTACGTTTTATTACTAGACGATGGATAATATCCAAGTAAATTTTTATTCAATTAATTATTTTAGTAACAAATTTTATAATTAATACGTGCCTTTGTGTTTCATATCATGCATGGTGTGAGCAAAAAAATCTTTAGCTATTAATATTTTCCATAACAAAGTATTTATACCCGTATCATAAAAGATTATATAACACTAACTAATGACTTGTCATTTAAAGCAGCATATGAGGATGTCAGATGTGTAAGTTTGCATAATGTAGCTTATATTATACAAATTCTGCTATTTTTGAATTAAATGTTGTGTAATGTAATTATTATCAACAAAACCATATCTTATAATTATTTCTTACAAACTTTGCAGCACTTTATTTTGGATTGAAATGAATAAAAGTGGAGTGGGTCATCTTATGACGAGCAGAGCTGACGGAAGTATGATACGACCATTTTTCACAAACACCCACAGAAAAAGGTAAGGATCTTCTTATAGAATACATTTAACTGAAAGAACTGATGAATAACAGGGATATTATACATTCTTATATGCGTGTTTCGACTCCAAAACCAGTTAAAAGAGTTTAAAACTTATAAGGTGAACTTCATTCTGGTCTGTATCAGTCCAATATAACTCCAACTTTGTGGGAAGCTCACAGAATAATTTTGAAAAATCTGCATATTTGTATGTTGCGTTTGCTTCCATTCTCTTAATTAAATGTGTTGTCATGTTTCAGAAGAGACAGTTCATCAAATGGTGAATGTACTTGTCCTCAGAATCCATCTGTTGGGAAAGCAATGACAATTGATCAGACTGATCCAGCAAGTATTCAAATTCTGTGGGTGGACGGTCAGGAGAATCATGTGTACCAAACAGAGGCAAACGGATGTTTCTGTTCTGTGGTGGTAAATGCCACCGTAAATACAGAAGCAGGTAGAGTATTATACATTACTTCTTATGGGTGTGAAACTCTGAGGATAGAAAATCAATTGTGAGAAAAATCTTGGGACAGAGATGAAGTAATAAATGACCAGAGAGAATTATATGATGAGGGACATTTAATAACTGAGCTTCACTACGAAAACAATCCCATAATTTTCTTTCAGTAATGAAGATACTTATTCTGATGATGATGTGATATGAACCAAATTCGATTCCATTTATTGAAATTGTAAAAATTGTAATAATGTTATGATTAGACAGACAGCAAGAGAAACAATTAATGAAAAAATTAAATAAGTCATTAATATACTGTGAAAAGTTTTATGAATTTTAGAGATGGGTGTATTCTTGTATTGGTAACTCTGCTCTTAAAGTAATTTAATTTCCTTTTGCAGGTCTTCCCCCAACATCAATTACTACGGACCATCGTCTGTTATACTGGTCTAATGAAACCGAAGGCAAAGTGTATTCAGTGATGAAGGCCACAGAAGATCAAGTGTTGGCAAGCATGACGAGAGGTGTCATGTCAGTTAACATAACAGGAGTTCGAAGAATCGCAGCACTTGGACAACACTTACAACCGTATCCAGGTAGGAATTATGGGATTTGAGAGCATTAACATTGAAAACTACAGGTATTTCAAATCAGTCTTTCACATTACAATTCAGATGTTTATAAAATTACTTTCTGTCATACTGAATGGTAAAATAATTATGAATGGCAATATGAAAGAGAGATGCAAGGAAGTGAGCAAGGAATATTTCAAGGTACTGTCCCAGCGGTTGCTCGTGGGGATTCAGGAAAACTACAAGAACTTAAGCCAGTACAACCAGTCACTGAGTGCAATTCAAACTGTGTCCTTCCAAAAATGACGCACAATCATTTTCGCTGTCACCATACTTCATTCAACAGTCATATATTTTCAACGTAAATTAAATATGTGCCCTTCTGGAAATATTCATTTCAGCATCATTATATAAATTGTTTGTATTGTAAAGATGGCTATCTTATGAGTTATTATGACATGTAATCTGGCTTACTCATTGCCCTGATGATGGAGGCAGCAAGCACCTCTGAAACATCAGTAAACTTCTTCCAACAACCCAGAAGACATCCATCTTAGTACGCACCAACATGAGAACCCAGAACCTCACTTGTTTGTATTGTGTCTGTAATCTTTCAGTGCCGAAATGTCTTTCGCCAGTTCAAGCCAGGTTGGTTGTCAACAACATCAGTCACACAGATCATTCCATAACACTGCAACTCCCGGAACCTGAGCGACATCCTCAATGTGAGAATATGTCACTGGCCTCGGTTGAATACACGGTATATTACGGGCAAATCAAAGGGGACAGGAACACGGACTGCAGTGCAGATATAAATTCCTGTTCCAAAAGGGTATGTCAGTATCATAGCTGCTAGAATTATTTCAACCTTCTAACTACTATGTCCAGTGTTATAAGGTTATGCAAGAATAAGAGGTCTATTCTGAAACAGTAATGCACGTTTCTTTTATACATGATGCTCGTGTAGGAAACGCATAAAAAACTAAGCAGACAGTACGGGAGATCGAAGTACTATGGACAACACATTCAATAGCACATACATAATATGATACGATTATTTATGTAATGCTGTTCTCGTTTGCATGTTGCTTTGAGAATTAGAGTGCATTATGTTTCTTATTTCAGATTACGTACAATCGAGTATTGGAAGTACCACATTTGAAGCCATTTTCTACTTATATATTTTACGTGTCACTTAAAAATTACTACAGTGACCTAGAAGGAATTATCCCTGTTACTGGGCCTCCAACTAAATTCCAAACTGCTGCAGGAGGTAAGACACATGACTTCGGAAAGACAATCAAAATAAAGACATGCAAATATGATCCTCCCATCTACAAATTCTTCTTACTATTATTCTTCCTAACACATCTCCATTTGACCTCCGTCTTCCTCTTGAGAATTTTCCATTTCATGTTCAACCTTCTTTGGCGTCTTTATTTTCTACACCTACTTCTTGCATGATAAATTCCCAAAATGTAAAGTTCATTTCTTATATACCTATGTATGTTCCTATACCATGGGAGGACATGGAATTGTGGAGTGGAAGATGCGTTAACAAAGAGTCTTTGGTTGACAGCTCCATCATCACCACAGAATGTAACAGTTCTGGTTCTAAATCCCACAACTGTTGAGGTACAGTGGCTGCCCCCACAGGAGTTCAACGATGAGAGAGTATGGTACGAGGTACACTGGTGCACGGAGAGCATGGTGGCTGGTGTACGTCAGAAGACCGACAAAGATGTCATGAGTACAGACTCACTGAAAAATGTCCACAGATCTGACCTCAACAACTTACTGCCTGGAGAAACTTATCGAATTTGGGTACGTTACATTAAATGTATCACTCTGATGATATGTAACACCAGTCCAGTCATCACGGTGAGTTGCAGTGACTCGATTGTAACATTCTAGTCCGTTATAAAGGAATCGATAAGTAATCCATAAGAACCCCGAACAGTTAAAGGTATTGTATAATTAACTGAAGCATGGGATGATATAGGCAAAAGGTGTTCTATTTTATGCACAGGTGCGGGCAAATTCTCAGAACAGCAAGACGTACAGTGACAGTGATGGTGTTGTTATCACAATGTACCCAGAACTCAACAATATTACTCTTTTACACGCAACACCATATGCACTCAACATCTCGTGGACTCCCTCCAAGAACGTTCCCATTGTAAGGTAAGTAGAAACTGAGCCCTTGAGATTATAACAGCATTGCTTGAGCTAGTCAGGTATTTTCAGTACTGCAGGTACTAATCATGAGAGAAATTAATACAAGTGGCCTGAAGGGAAGAAGAAAGTACAGAATTAATTATACTATGGGCATAGAAAACACTGGTCCCATCCTAGCACAGTAGCACCCTTCTTGTGAAATTCTGACAAGACTGGAACAATTCACCAAACCCTAAACTATGACAACGCTACAATTAAAAATAACATGCTAATAGCAGACTTACAGATACATACAGACAACCAAAGAAGCAGACAAGTGGGGCCTGGTGTTTTCTTTTTAGGAGATTGTTTAATGCATACATGGAGAACCTCACTGCAGTTTCCCCCTCAGCAGTGTCACCCATGTGTGCTACATACCCCATCCATATCATCTTCAATACATCCTCAACAACAGTATTAGGCAAAAAGTACAATTTTCACGCCTTGTAATTTTCTCCGCCCTCCTCTCACTTCCGCATTCTCAAGTCTGAATATTCTCACCGTCCCTTTGAATGCCCTTGATCTGTGTTTTTCCCCTTACAGTCAGACACAAAGTTTCGCACCCATAAAAAAATCTGTAGCAGGAAAGTTAGAAATGCTTTGAATTGAATAAAAATTTTCTTGGATATTATCCATCGTCTAGTAAATATAAAACGTAAAACGACGTTTCGGAGATGGGACTCTATCTCCGTCTTCAGGTTCCTACACAGTTGGGCCTTTTTTATTCTGGGACTTTCACTTTTTACTTTGTCCGGAGATAGGGATTAGCTCTATCTAGTGGGCCCAACTGTGTAGGAACCTGAAGACGGAGATAGAGTCCCATCTCCGAAACGTCGTTTTACGTTTTATATTTACTAGACGATGGATAATATCCAAGAAAATTTTTATTCAATTGACTCTTCACCATCGTCAAGAAGTTTTAGATCTGATAGAAATGCTTTGGTTTCACACGCCATTTAATTGAAACATATATCTGTTGCAGGTATGACATCCAGTACCATGAAGCTGGTTCAGGAAGTTGGAGCAACTTACTGAAAGACACAGAAGTTTATTTTGTAGACCACTTGCTTCCAAAGACACACTATGTCTTCAGACTTTCTTTAATTTATCCCCATTCTTCAGTGCCATATGTATGGCCTCCAGATGAAAGATTTTCTTACGAAACATTAGGTAAGAACCCAACTTTTCTAGGAGAATAGAGAAAATTACATACTGGAAAGGTTCACAATTTCTACTCTTCATCAAATATATGGTGATTAAATCAAGAAGTATGTGACAGACTGACTTCTTGGATCATTTAATCGCCACCTTTCTTAAAGTACATTATTATATAGCATCAAATGGTAGGATGGTTGTGAATGATCGGCTGTAAAGACTGTGCGATTCTTGCTTATTCTACTGCATAAAATGCTGAAACATGCAGACAGCTACTGAACATCACAGTTTAATGGAATCAGGAGGTCCTGAGTTCATGGCTCAGAGGCCAACTATCCTTAAAGTTCCTTGTATCATTAAAGAAAGTAAATACAAGATTTGACGCCTTCCTAATTTTTAGGGGACTGTCCAAGCCCCCCTGGTGTTCCTCTCATCCAACAACTGAGAAGAGATGTCTATCAGGTCATATGGGACGCTTCTCGTGAGAATGGCGCTCGTATAGAGTTATACTGTTTGGAAGGCAAGATCGAGGAAGAAACACGGGAGAAGAGAGAAGCAAACTTTACATTGGACGCTGACAATTCAGCTAGAACGGAGGATAATAATTTTGTTGAAGCAGATGATAATGACATTTGGGTACTATACTACAATGGGACAGGTATGAAACATTCATATTCGGCATTCTGTACGTACAGTGCCAACTCTGTCAAATTTTTAGGCGCTGACAAGTCCTGTGAGAATTTTTATTTATTTACTCCAGAATTTACGACATTATTTCAGATTATTTAGCGCCATTCTGTGACTTTAACAGCAAAAATTTATTATACACTGTCCTGGTAATGCAACTACGAATTTGAGATTTTGATTAAGTTTACCAGACTGTCAGGTTTCATTTTCATTTATAAGAAAAAGATATAGTGACTATTTTCATTAACAGTAAATTAATTTCTTTTGTAGATAACTACTGGATTATTACTGATCTCAGCCCAAGCTTGAGGTATACCTTCAGGGTCCGTTCCATGAATAAATACGGCTGGAGTAACTTTAGTTTAGCGAGTGAATCATTTGATTTCACTGAAGCAGCCATGCTAGCAAAGCAGCAAGAACTAGGATTTGTACTCAGCATTTGTATACCGATTGCAATGGTCATCTTATGTGTGACTGTGATGTTCATAACAGTGTACAGTAAGTAACTATGTAACTGCATGTAATACCATTTAGTCTAACATAAGCACCCTACATAATTTTAAAACTGTCCAAATCAGTATGATATTGAACTGCGATGGGATATTTGAGCATCAAAGTATGGCATGCTGCACCACCAGGTACATTTTCAATTTGGTTTATTTAAATTTTAAAATATTAGACATGGCGTAACTAGCAATGTTTCCCAAAAAGAGTAAATGTAGTTCCGTCTAGTCATCAGATACTTTGTAGAGAACATTATTACTCTGTTATAGAGGTCTAACTAAGGCAGTCAATTAAGACATTTTTCCGTAAATTACTGATGTAACTAACATGATGGTATGAGAGATTTATGACAATCTATTTACTATTTTATTTGCCTTTAGGCTTAATTTTTAATTGTGAACGTTCATTGTGTATGATAATCTCTCTCTGAGTTTACTGTCACATAAATCCATTAATTTTTACATTTAAACACGTTTAAATGTTCTAGGAATAATATTTTTACTGATAAAAGACAGACAGGATGTCAGTCCTTCAAAAGCCTACTCGCAAATAATTCAAGGAGGCAATAAATTAAATGTATTTCATTTGAATTTTAAACCGTCATATTCCGTCTGACATTTGACAAACAACCCAAAGAATTAAGTGTGAATTTCCAGAGGCTACTAACTTTTCTTTATTTTTTGGTGTAGAGTTTCAACAACGGGAAAAGGAGAAGAAGTCTCTACAGATGATAACATTGACAACAGCAACTCGAGGACCAGATGTTGAACTGGCAACACTGAGAGAACTTCCTCGCAGAGGAAACTTTGTCCAGAACACAAATGCCCTCTACACTACAGCTGACATCCCTACAGACGAAGAGATTGCATTGTTACCTCATATTCGCAGAGATCAGATTACACTGACAAAATTCCTTGGCAGTGGAGCATTTGGAGAAGTGTTTGAAGGCAACGCAAGAAACTTGGCTAATTCTGGAGGAGGTGAAACAAGAGTTGCTATCAAAGTGAGAACAAGAGATAAACTAATTCTTGTATGAGATTTGAGGTTCTTATGGCAGTTGTAATAACATGTGGACTCACAGGTAGATACCAACGTTTCAGAGGAACATATTGCCTCCATCTTCAGTCTGGAAGACAATATATTCCTTCAGAACTAAAGTTGGAGGCAGTATGTTACTCTGAAACATTGATATCCACGTAGAAGTCCATACAGCACAAAAACACCAAAGACTAAAATGAAAATGAATGATAATAAAAACAGCTCATTTACTACTGAATAACTAATAAATTGAATGCCTGCTGATTAAAAGGGCATATCAAAAAGCATTATATTGATAATATATAATATAGTGTGCATGTGATAGTTCCATTACATAATATGACTTGTACTGTTACTACATTTCCTGCAGACATTACGAAAGGGAGCTACAGAACAAGAAAAGGCTGAATTCTTGAAAGAAGCTCAACTGATGAGCAATTTTAAGCATGAACACATTCTTCAACTCTTGGGTGTCTGCCTTGACAATGATCCTAACTTTATCATAATGGAGCTAATGGAGAATGGAGACTTACTAAGTTATCTCCGGTCAAACCGGCCACTCCTAGTAAGTAATGCATCGTAAGATACTGAAGTATAATATATGGTTGTGTTTCTGAACACATGTGTGGATTTTGAAGTTCAACAAATGCCTATAATTTAACAATACTCGTAGTTCACAAAACGTGATAAAAGGAGCGAGACCTTGTTGAACCCTGCTTCAACATGTGGTCTGCGCTGTTGTTCATTTATTAAAGTGTTGTTGCCTTGATACGTATATTTCAGAGCCAATTTTAATCTTAATGAACATCTGTAAATATATTAATTTATTCTTGTGTTGCTTTGACACTAATTTCTTCTCACAGCTTTTCATAAAAAATTAAATATTTTGTTCTTTCAGTACACGGGAAATTCTCTTACTTTACTCGACCTGATGGCAATGTGTGTAGATGTCGCCAGAGGCTGTAGATATTTGGAAGAAATGCATTTTGTCCACCGAGATCTGGCATGTCGCAATTGTCTAGTATCATCAGGAGATCCTCAGACCAGAATAGTTAAGATTGGAGACTTTGGCCTCGCAAGAGACATATACAAGAATGACTATTATCGAAAAGAAGGAGAAGGATTATTACCTGTAAGGTACATTCAAATCTTGATATATCACAGGGTACGTTTACACCTTACAATATTGTATGGTATGTTCTGTACTTCACAGCAGTAAGAATGAGCCAAAGATACTGGTAAGCAAAGTGACTGATTGAAAACTGGACAGCTGAAGTTTGGTTCCTGGCAGGGGTGGAATTTTCCTGTTTGCCACCACATCCATAGTACCTCTGGAGTCTACCACATTTCTCATTCGATGGTTAAAATGGACACAATCCCCAAGAGTTGAGACAGATGTAGAGTTGAATCTGATCACTCACCAAAATAATATGAGAACCTTAATTTTCAAGTTCCTTACACGTTTCATGCTACGATATTTAAGTTTACAGGCAACTTTATCTTCATCCCACTTTACAAATCAATGTTTTGAACTAACACCTCTTCTTTAACATCAAAGTAAAGTGGTTAGTACTTCCACTTTGTATTTAAAAAATTCCCAATTCAAATCTCAGGCCGGAAACTAACTGTTCTGATGGAAAATTTTCATGGTATTCCTCAATCCATCAAAGAAAAATGCTAGGGCAGTACTGTAAATCAGGCCATGTTCACTTCCTTCCATATCCTTTCCAATTCACTACTCATAAAAAACCTATTTTTTGACAGTATATAGACAGAACTACTGACCGTATCATTAAATAACTGTAAAATAAATAAACAGTGTAATTTCTTTTATGTAAACTAATATTCATAAAGGACCCTAGACTCATGGACAGAAGTTATTTTACAGATGGATGGCACCAGAATCATTGGTGGATGGCGTGTTCACTTGCCAGTCGGATGTGTGGGCTTTTGGCGTCCTCATTTGGGAGATCATGACACTTGGACAGCAGCCGTACCCGGCCAGAACCAACCTGGAAGTTCTGCATTATGTCAGAAATGGTGGACGCCTTGGAAGACCTAACAACTGTCCAGAGGAACTGTACGTACTAAAGCATATTTCAATTAACTGTAGCTTTATGGACAGAAAAAAGTGTGAATGATAACATTACAGCAAATATAGCATTCCCTTGATTATCCACATACAGATTGCAGTGAAACCCCCATATAAGGTTTTCCTCAAATTCATTGCTCAATAAAGTAACATAATGCACATGATATATGTGCATTACCTACATGTATTTACTTATTTTTAATTATTCTCATTATTTTTTACCCATACACAACAGCAGTTGTGCACATAAGTACTTGTGACCTGTTCCATTTCCTACCATTTGTTCACATTGTGTGTTTTTACTAACAATCTATTTTTTTTTTTTTTGGGGGGGGGGGTCCTTCACACTCTGATGAACATGAGAGCTGAACCTTCTCTCTCTGACACTAGGGACAGACAATTATTATTCTAGGGATAGCTAAGACTGTTGTGAATCGTCATTTGAATTCTGTTTCTTGATATGAGGGTACAGTTCATGTACAAAACAATAAATATGGCAATTTATGATGATCCAGATATCAGCTGATGTTGAAATGCTGGAACTACAATCCTGAGACACGACCCACATTTACATACTGTTTGGAGGTTCTGGAAGAACTCAAAAGCAAAAGCACTGACCTTCCTCTAATACCCATCCAGAATGGGCACTATGTGAGCAGGACAAGGAATGGTACGTACACCAATGAATAAAATAATGATTTACAGAATAACTGTAAGCTCACGAAATTCATATATCTTTGTACTATGAAATAATCTTCAGTTTAATGCTCTTTATTTTGTTTAATCTTCTGCCCATTCTAATATATTCTAGTATATCATATTAAATTTAAAACTGCCCTGCTTGTTTTGTCACGGTAAAAGTTAAGAGATACAGCATTTTATAGAGGCTCTTGTGAACACAGTATCCAACATCCAACTCCATAGAAGCAGGGAATTTCTTGACCAGCTGAATAACTATAAAGTATTGAAGGAAGACTTTGTACCATGGAGTTAGCATTTAAAGTTTAAATATCCAGGAACTATGGTCCAAGAATAGCAAATTGAAAACACTGTCTTTGGTTACACAAATTTTACAGTGTCAAGTATCCACATCGATTACTTTTTTAATCACTACCTCACAGACAAATCTGAAAGTTGATATGCATGATTCCATGAAGGAGTTTCCTCTGATTTTCTTAACATAACCCCACCCTCTTTTCAAGCAAATTTATATTTCTGTTTGTGAATCGCTACAACCAACAAAACATTCCAAGTTTATTTAAATCAGGTCATCATGCAGACAATGAAAGCAGCTTGCAGCTTCCACAGCCTTCTAAAGGAAATTCTAAAAGCAGGAAATGTGCCTATCACGTAACCCACGAGAACTGCATCCACTTGTAACGACTCAAAAACAATTTAAGGTTATGTGAATAACCAACTATTACAGTGGCATTACTATTTTCTAGCTAACTCCCTGGTTTGAGGTCTTTGAGCAGCTGTTTAAATTTCCTGTTCTTATAACAACTGTAAATTATCACTGTCACCAACTGACACTAACGTAATTAATTCAGTTACTGTTTGGTAATGTATGTTTAACATATATTGTGTTTGTTATGCATGACAGCTAATTTAACCCAGTCACTGCCAGGTCTAGTGCTATACGCTATGCAAGATTTTCTGGGCTATTTTGTATTTTAAAAAAAAAAAGCAACTGACACAAGAAAGATTTTCAGAAACAGAAAATACTGAAGAGTAAAAATTCTAAAACATCGGTCAGATGGGAGTACTGCTTATTCCCCACCCAACACTAACGGACTGCCTTTCTCATGGCAACAGTGAAGCATTATATAATGGGGTAATGCAGACTCCCCAGGTACAGTACAGGTCACGAGTCGAGTACACATCCAGTGTGGAACATTTTCCAACAGGTCCCTCTTATCAACCTGAGGTTGTAAATTTTCTCTTGCATGAAGAAATGTAAACATATAACATCTACAGAATTTATTAGAGGCACAATCCCTTATTTCCAAGGTTATTTTAAAGGGGGAACAAATGGAGCAAGTGATCTGTGCCCTACACCAACAATTCAATTCACCATTAGCAATTCTCTATCATCACACATTTATCACTGCAACACAGAAAAAAAACTATTTTCTTTAGCAAGCGTAGAAATGGTAATCAAAAAGAAGGAATCCATCATTAAAACAAATATAAAACATTAATCCAAAGAACTACAACCTTGCCTTAACTAACGCATTAGCGAAAAAGTATAACCATGCTCATCACAGAAAATGGTGATCGATAATTCATGACTTTGTACTGTTGGCAATTAGAAATAGAATCCCGAAACGGCAACACAATAATCTTAATGCCGGAAGCACTAAAGAACTGACTCATTGGTGAATTTCATTAACTGGCATGAAAGGGTTAAATAGTGAAAAACTAACCATGCATGATGTTTGTGTGATGCTTTCTTCCTTATTGATTCAGGTGGCATAGATAACCGTGGCTTCTTTGAAGATGAAAACCATAATAACAGTTCAGGTATTGTTTTACACTGATTATAACATGGTACTGATTTTATCTAATGATCTTACTAATTCAGTATGCAAGGGTAAATAACCAGATGCAATGTGTGAGAGTTTCACAATATAACTACCTAACACAAAATAAATTTTGATATTTTAATCTCTTAACTTCACATGAGATCCAGGGCAATTTAAAAGTTTCACAACTCAAGAGAAACTTCGTAACTTCTGGCACGGCGGCTGCACAAAAAAAAATAAATGCTGATTTGACCAGGATTCTATCGTATGATCCCACACAAGCGAGTCCAGTATGCTACCACTCATTAAGAATTCACAATTTGCAAAGAACACACGTCTATTCTGGTTCAGATTACACCTTTCCAGTAACGTTTACTGATGCTGTTAGTAGCTTAGACTATAGAATAATGAATGATAGCATGATTAATGAATGATTAGTTAGAAATTATATGGAAGTGATCATCTCCTAATTTAGATACTATATTGGCATCTGCCTGGAGGGATTGTGGAAAACTATGGAAAAAGTTAGTGACGATAGCTAGTCTCTGGGCTAACAATTTCCCGTAACACTGCAACATTGCACCTTCTCATGTTCAGCATAAGTTCTTTTGATTGGTACAAGGCACTGATGCTCAGTCTCACAACAGAAATGAACAATCTGGAAAAATTTTCCTACATCTATTTGACAGTCAATGTTTAAATTACATTCTACACAAATCCCAGTTACTCTGACGTTAGGAGGATTACACACGACGGACACGGTCACACGCCGACACAGTATACATTCAACTGCACCAAAGCTGCCCTTTGCATAAACACTAAAAGTATGATGACAATGCAGGTTGTGTGGCTTTTTAATTACTCTGGACATCTCAATTAAAGACTAGAATATTACAACTCAGCCATTTTGTAGAATATGTTTAAGAATTCTTAACTACTTCATGAATTAATTATCCATTGCTCTTATCTGTAACAAGCCACTACTAAAGATTGATTCAATTACAGGAAGCTCGTGGAAGACGGGCAGTGATGCCAGCAGTCGAGATCAGGTGCCTTTCCTTCAGCCCTCACCTGAAAGTGTATCAGGACAGGGAAGCCAACCACTGGCAGTACCGCAAGGACAGACAGGTCTTGATGGACGTCAAAATGCGAGTCCTACAAACACAACACGTGAGATTCCCACATACTTAGAGCTGATCTACAATGACTCACCACCATCTGCAATAGCTGATGGTTATGAAATTCCAAGAGCCTTCGCTAACAGAGATGTCAATAACAAGACTTCATCAACTAGTGACACAGTGGAGAGACCTAGAACTTTTTCTACTTCTTCGACAGTAAGTAACGGAAGTGCTTCAACACCAGTGATGTACCAACAAGCCCATTTAGTGCGTAATACAACTGATAATTCTGATTCAGCTGGAAAGGTGGGCAGTATTTTAGTGATCGGGAATATGAAGGCTAATGGTTGTATAGGAGGGATCAGAAAAAATGCACCAGAATTCATAAGAAATGGAGAAAAGGACCTTTCTAGTCTTGAGAAATTGCTGCCATCTGTGAAGAAGTGCACCAACAACCATCAGACAGTTGGAGGCAGTGCCATGGACAATAAAGGTGGGGTAAACACCAACATAAAGACAAACAGTGCTTATAGTAATGTGGCGAAACAACCATTACTGGAGGAAGAGGTGAAAGAAACCTTACCAGAAAGTTCTCATAATTGTTCCAATGACAATAATGAACCTACCGTCACAATTTCACATAACTGTACACCCACTAGAACCCTATCCTGAACATCCGTTCAGCTCCAATTCTGTATAACCTCTACAATTGGAAATTAGTTTATGATATAACCAAAATGTGTAGGCAATCCATTTGTAAAATGGTTTAACCTAAATACTGTGCCAGCATCCCAAGCTGACAATATCCTGTGCCTAAAGTATTTAAAACTGCCACAATTATCAGAACTGTCAGGACATAATACCAAATGCTTTTACGAACATTACTGTATAAAACAACACATCATGTACATACATTGTTTCATTATAAACTCTCTCATATTGTTCTGTGCGCACATTGTATAGATTTACTCATTGTAAATAACATAATGAAATGTGTTATTAACATTAGTAGTAGTAGTAGTAGTAGTAGAAGACTTACATGTATATATGCATCCATGCATAGATACATACACAGTCATGTACATATGTGTTAACTACAGCTTTGTACAGCAAGATCTACAAGTTTTAATGGCAGAAAGACAATTCTTGCTCCAAACATTTTAAAAATCTGTGGATACTCGTTTATATATTCTCTTTCTTCATGAATTAAAATCCAACTTCCAGTGTCTGAGTTCTTGCTCACAAAGAAGTTTAGAATTTTCTTGAAAGGATTTTTTTTATCTTTGACATTTTAAAGTGCTACAGTTGATTAATACTGAACTGACATTTGAACCAGCAGATGCACAAAAGAGCAAATAACATTCATTTTGTTAAGATCTGAGGTTTTCACGGTGGTGAAGATCGCAATGCCGTCGTCTTGGGAAGTGACACCATGTGGATTCATATATATATATAAATATTTCAAAGAAAATACCATCCCCATTATAGCTGAAGTTTCTTCAAAATACTGGTATCAACCTTAAGTCCACACAGTGCCCATTTTTGATTTATTTACTATGACAAAAACCATGAAACATAAGTCCAAAAATCCACTAAATACACAAGTACAGAATATTTTCAGTCAGACATTACAATGGCCACAAAATTCCAAAACACCAACAAAGACTTTCAATCACGGCCACACTGTCTTACACAAAAATAAAGGAGATTTTGGATGTAGATGGAAATAAATAAATTGATGTAACTGGAAAAAAAGAAGAAAAATAACGAGGCTCAGACGCTGATAACTGCAATGAAATGAACGAGACAGCTGAGTAAAATATGGAACAGAACTCCAACTGAAAAAGTGAAAACATGGTGTAAGTAAGAAATATTGACAAAGAGTATAGCAGCACTGGAAGCAAGAGGCTTTCAGAAAGACGACTAGAAAATAGGATGAATATAATATTAGGAAACAATAAATAAAGCTGGCTTTAAAGAAGCTTGTATTTATACACAAAAAACACCTTTGACAGTAAAATATTATACACTTTTGTATTTCTGTTCAAAGTAAATGCTATGTACAAATAATTTTCAAATTATTTTAAACGAAATTTCACAGTTAAACAACATTTTGCTCCATTTATTTAATTAATTTAGTATGTACAACTGACATCTTACAATCAATTTTCATTTCTTTACAAAGGGGCAATGACTGATGACACATCACCTCACACCCACCAGTCAACACTTGTACAGAAGTTAGTTATATTATGTCTCTTCAATCAGTTCCTCCTGCTGCAACATCATCGTCCAATTCGTCATCTTTGCTCTGCTCGTGCAGTAACACGTACTCCCGAGAACTGTAGCCAAATTTGATCACATCTTTCTCCAGCAATTCCGTGTATGTCCTGGGGACAATTTTCACATTATTTACAAATGTCCCATTTGATGACTCAAGGTCAATGATATAAGGCCTCACTCTTTTACCCCTGATCCCATCCTCACGTTGAAATGGAACGAGACGGTACTGCAGGGCGGCATGTTGCTTTGAACATGATGGATGATCTACGGGAATATCCGCAACCTTTCGGTCTCTGCCTATGAGGTATGAACTTTGTCTGTGTATGTACAAAGGTGGAAGTCCTTTGTCACCTTTGAACGGGTAGAACCTCCAACGTCTCTTGGGTTTACGAGCTTCTGGAGGCTCGCTGTACTTGATAAGAACACCATTGAAAGTATTTGTGTCTTCTGCCAATTTTCCTGACAAACCAAAATTTGGTTTATCCCTTTGTCCTGGAGGAATATTTTTTTCTTCTTTGGGAAGTCCAGATTTCCTACCCCATTCATATTCTTCTTCTCCCTCACTGTTTGGTTCCTGTTTAATTGGATGGCTCGTACTCATAGCATTTTCTTCTTCGTTACCCCATCGATTCCTTCTCCCTTTGGACACTCTGAAAAAAAAAGAATAAAACCCACTTCAAACAACGAAACACATTAAATCCCTTGTTTCTTAACATAAAATGCACACTGTGTTCTAGCAACTGTATGCAAGCCCAAGGTTAACTGAATAAGACCGACAAGTCAGAGTTTTGAGAACCCCCTGTTCCAGGGCAAGCCCACAAAAAAGATAGTGACAAACAGAAAAATATTATAGTGTATACACATGCATTATACATTCTAGCGATATTTTACTTTACTGAAGAACTGCCAACATTAGACTCTTGCTGATATACCTACTTTTTGAAGGGGAAAAAAAAACATAAAAAATAATTACCCATGCCTTCCATTCCTGCTTCCTCTGCTTTCTAATTCCTTACTTCTCCCGGTCTGCCTATCGTTTGACACTGTGTGTTCACTTCTGTTACAGTGCCCTTCCCTTCTGGGATATGTACTCTCCCTTTGCTCACGGTTCCTTATGTTATTGGCTGGCAATGTTTCTTTGTGGCGCTCATGTCTGGAAGTATAAGACAGCAAAGCTCATGTGTCAACAAGCATCAAGAACTTTTCAAGCATTGAAACATTACAGTTCACTGGTTTTAAAGTTGGAATGCCTCGTCTTGCGGACATCCACTATACTACCACGATTCCCAACCCAAGATGCTCACTACCCCCACATGCAGTGTACTGAAATCGAACGTAAAATTTATTCCAAATATAATTCAGAGCTGAAGGAAATAAACACTGGTAATTTGCCTGGTTTGATCACGATACAGACGATGGCTTGTCTCTTGCGATGATAAAAACTACCCCCAGCACTAACCATATAATTAATCTATCATGTTAAACCACACAGTTATAGTAAGATCATTCAAATGGGGAAGTAAAGTTAGAATTCTTTCCTAGACAGCAGGGCATTGTGCCCTATTCGTGATGGCACTTCTGAATGACAATGCTCTGGCATGCTGCTGCTGTTGCTTGCACAGCGGCAACCTACTACAATGTTGTGCCACTTTGGCCGTAAAAAATACGCACAAAACATGAATTAAGTTTAGTTACGAATAACTGTGAATGCCATAGGAAATCAGAATAACACTTACCTCACTGTTTGATCGCCACTGTCATCTTCTGATCTGGTTTGTCTTCTTTCAAATCTACTCTGCGAAGAATGAGACTGTCTTGTTCTGTCACCATCTTCATCAGAGGGTTCTTCTTTTATTTTTACAGCTTCCGGTGACATCCTATGTTTTGTGCATGTCCGTTTATGCACCCTTCCCCCCTTCCCCCTACTGCTGTGGCTATGTCTGTGACGACTATGATGATGACATCTGTGTCTGTGGCGTTTCCTACTATGTTCATCGTGGATAATGTGAACATCTTCTAAGTGTGAGATACCATGTTTATGTTTTTTACTTTTCCTTGACTTTCTCACTATTATCAGCGAGGAATCAGAATCAGATATCAGGTCCACTGTCTCTAAGCATTTTGTTTTGGTACCATCTTTTGAAAGAGGAAAAGAATCCAGTTCCAAATCAGTGGAAACTTGTGAAGAAGCAGAATTACCTGAGGAATTTCGCAATCTTTTCTTTCTGTGCCTTGTTGTAGTAAAAGCACTGGTATCTTTCATTTCTGTTTGATGGTACTGTAAACATAGAGAGACTTCATTACAATATATACCACTGGCCTACCTATCACAGAACTTCACAGCCAGGTGCAACAGAATGCACCAACCTAACCTGATTTAACTAGAAGTTCCACGGAAAATAATTTTGTCTCTTTACGTGCTATGCACACATTCCCCCATACATGGCAGGATTAGCTGAATACAAATGGTCACTGACCTCAACAATAAAGCAATTTCCTCATTACAGTTAAAATTCTGGGCATTGCTAACAGTTCATATCTCAATTGAGCATCTGTCAAATAAAGACAGATATCCCCTTTTGAAAATGATGAGCAATAAAACTATCTATTTCAGGGCACTGTAAACTAAATACAAGCCATGAACTTAATGTTTATTAGCTGTTACTTCTAGTGATCTCTTATTTGGTATGTTATGTACTGTCTGTATACTTTATGTTAATATTGTTATGATCAAATAATTTTCCACAAAACTTACAGCAGGCAACCACAAGAACAAAGCAGTGAAAATTATGACCAAAACACGTACACAGATTCTGAACAACGTCAATGCTACTCACATTATCAAACAATAACCCGTGGTAATTAAAGTACACAAGCGTGATTTTTTTTAAAAAACAAACAATAGTATGCCTCTACATCTTCAAAAATGCAATAATATTCAAACACGGAGCTTAACCTTACTTACGCGTAATGCTCGAAAAGCAACAGACATACGCTCACGTAACAATCAGAGGAAATCACGCTCTACTACGCAATAATTTTAGCAATAATTGTAACACACCAATAAACTACAAAAACAAATCTGTTGGTGTTAAAAACTGATAAATTCTTTTGTTTACTAAATAACAATTTCGCCTTCAACGACGAATTTTAATCTTCATCCACAGGAAGTCCCAAAACATCACAGATGATAAAATCAGTTATTCAATCTACATTCTGCGAGGGTACATCTTACTGCCATCTATTCTTAAAATACAGAATCAAGATACCGAACTCGGTAGTCCATTGGATAAGAATGTCTTTGGTAGCATTTCGGACTACATTGTGTGAAATCCCAGATGGTCACCTTCAAATCATAAATGTAAAATCATACATCTTCAGGCCTGAAGATGAAAGCATTATGTTCCTCTACAACCCAGACAATGTAGTCATTCTCCACCGTGATAACCTCAAATCTCATAAAATTAAATATCAGTTTGGTAAATAATATTCATTCTGGCTGCAAAATGTCACATCTGCAAGAGTTATACCACACAGTTAATAGTTTTAGGCTCGGTATTAGTAGCAACACTACAAAGCAGACTAACTCGTTCTGCAAAAAATTTTGCATCCACAGCTGGTATGGTCAAACACATGGAAACAGCTTTGTGGTGCCCAATAAAAATAGTTGCAATCCTACCATTTGTAGAGGTCCTAGAGCACTATGCCACAGTGAGATGCTGATGTGAACTGCTGCATTGCTGCCGGAGAGATTATGCTGACTTATGTTGCATTCTTGGGGTTACATCCAGTTCTTGATTGTCCCACGATACTTGTCCAAGTTTCTATGAAGTGCATCTGCAAAAAAAGGGGCAGCAGCCAACTGTTCACTTGATTTATTGTTTTGTGGTCCTCGGTAATCACTTTTCCACGTGATGTATGACCTTAAGCTACCATGACAACTAACTATAATAAATTTATTATACTTTTCCATGTGTTTCACAAGTATGCACCTGCCTGTAATGAGGGATAGTTTTCTTTACTTGGTTTCCTGATGCAGAAAAATTGCAAGGAGGGTAATGTCCAGCATAATATCAATGATGCATCTTTTATTCTAATAACAAGTAGTGCCATTTCAGCAAAACTAGAACTACAGCAGTATTAAAGAATCCAAATGCATGAAACAATATGGACTGAAATGAATATAAGTATCAAAACAGTTAGAATCAGTGTTAAAGCACAATTATTTCTGCAATGTCCACTCCCATAGCACATAAAACACTCTCATTGCCAATATTAATATTATCATATAAATTTTGTCCCGGAGACAAGTCTGGGACATATCTTTCCAGATTTTATTAACGAGATTAATGCTTCCATGGATTCCCTTTGTAACTTGCTGTGAATGACTTGAGTGTTGTGAAATGAGCCCCAACTACATTCCATTTTGCCACTCTTCAACCAATGCATGAAGATATATAAAACACAATTTAAAAAATTATTTTCAACTTACACCTTCTACTCTGTAGATAAATTTATATCATCAAGAAATTATTAACTGTAACAATGTATTTGTAAATTCTGTATATATTTCTGTGTTTGTATACATTCCTGTAACCATATGTCTATTATAAAGGTCATATATAAATGCATTAACTTTATACATAAAGAAATTACATAATGTGATATTATTTTATATTAATATTGGAACCATATTAGTCACATTCTTGAGTGTACTGAAACTGCAAGTATCTCTACACATATAATTTATTTGCATATTCTGAAATTTTATGAGACAAAACATGAACCATATGTGACGTACAGATTTTTTGTAATCTATGGTACAGGGTCAGCTCTCTCTTGAGACACTGCCTTTATGTGGCGGAGAGATTGCGTGCCCTGTTTGAAGCGGAGAGCTATGCCAGCAGTAGCTTGGCTACTGTTAGGTTCAACCTTGCTTAGGGGCCAGATGAAAGGTATCTCAAAGTGCTCAATCAGTTCTGGTTGGGCATGTGGCTGACAACCCACCCCGTAAAGATCAATTGTTGAGAAACCTTGTGAGATGCCTCGGAATGGATTGGAATACCTAAGATGGTACAAGCAAAGGAACATGGATATTGAATTTGGTACTTGGAATGTAAGGGCACAGTATAAAGGATGAATGGCACAAGAACCCTTAAGAAAGTCCTAAATGCTAAGTTTGAAGGAACAAGAACGGTAGGAAGACCTACAGGAAGGTGGGAAGATGCTGTGAGATAAGATGCTGCCAGTCTGATCCAATGTCAAAATTGGAAAATGGCCGCAAATAATAGATCTTCATGGAGGCAGAAAATTGACGAGGCCAAAGCCCGATATGGGCTGTAGAGCCATTGGATGGATGGATGGATGGATGGTACAGGGTCAGTCTTCCTTGCTGTAGTGTGTCAAGGATAAAACCCCTTTCTCATATGTAAGGATGTGGTATCTCTCAAATGGTCTATCATAAAAGCAGCAGATACAGTTTACTTAGTAAGTGTTTTAGGTGTTCTTTTGGCAGATTCTATGTTGAAAACTGCTAATAGCCAGGCACATATTTGTGTGTCCCAGTTTGAAGCTCAGTTTTTCATACATTCCCCATTAATCATAACTTCAGTGGAATAAAGCCCCACCAGATATCCTCAAATTTATCTTGCCTTTTATTTGCAAGGTTCTTGAAAAAATGTACAGATGTGATGTATTTTTTATAACATTAAATTAAAATTCCATTTAAAATTTGTCTAGCTCACTACTGGTCTTATGAACTTGCTTATAGATAGTGGATGAATTGGTTTCAATTACCCTGTTAAAATCGATGATCCTTCATATGTTCAAAATTATTCACTTTTATCGAAGAGCATTAATACACTACCTTCTAAAATATTACAGATAAAATATGAACTTACATCAACCTCAATTGAGCAATTAAGCAAAGAATCTAGTAATCTTCATATATGAAGACTCACACACTTATGTAATATAGAAAACAACGCAAGACCAACACTAAATATCTTTTAGCCGACGAACAACAGAGTTCTAACACATGTCGATCTTAAACTGCAATCTTCTGAAATGACCGCGTGTCAATGGTCACGGATCATACAACGAAGATTAGGAACCATGAAACCACCACGGGATACTAGATTAACTACTACATGCAGTAGCACCGCATGAAAGGGAAAGTATTCCTTCATGGAGGGAAATTGTCATCTGGTAAGTGTGATGGTAACCTCTGATGAAGCATTTGAAATTTTGAACGTTGAAAACATTGTCACTCAAGTCAAGATGCAGTCTGCCAGCAATGTTAAGAATAAGGAGGAATTACGGGCACTGTGCAGAAAAATTGGATTGTCAGAGGACTTGTGTTTATACCCCCCGGACTGTCCACCAGAATATCGAGATGACGTTGAGAAATTGTCAATACGCATGATTGAGAATATTGCTTCTAGAAATGGAAAGCCTAAGGAGTGGACTATTGATGACTTCGATATTGGATATCCTCTAGGCAGAGGTAAATTTGGCAGAGTATATTTGGCTCGTGATAAATACTGTCACTTAACGGTGGCCATCAAAGTGTTATACAAGTCAGAAATAAGGAAGAGTCGAGTTGAACATCAAGTGTTGAGAGAAATTGAGATTCAGACTCATCTGAAGCATCCAAATATATTGTGTTTGAGAACCTACTTCTATGATGAAAAACGTATATATTTGGTGTTGGACTATGCTGCAGGAGGAGAGCTTTATAAACATTTGCAGACCTCACCAAACCATAGATTTTCTGAGGGGAAGGCAGCAAAATATGTTTACCAGGTTGCAGATGCCCTAAACTTTTGCCATCTGAACAAAGTCATTCATCGGGATATAAAACCAGAAAACCTCCTGCTAACAATGAGAGGTGACATTCTTCTTGCAGATTTTGGTTGGTCTGTTCATGCCCCATCTTCAAGGCGCAAGACCTTGTGTGGAACTTTAGACTACTTGCCCCCTGAGATGGTTGAAGCGAAAACTTATAATGAATTTGTTGATCACTGGTGTCTTGGTGTGTTGTGTTACGAGTTCCTGGTAGGAAGACCTCCATTTGAATCTGGTGATACAAATGAAACATACTCTCGCATAAAGAATGTGGATCTACACTTCCCTAAATGCGTACCCGAAGGGGCTAAAGACCTAATCAGCAAGTTACTTCGCCAATGCCCCGCTGAGCGCATGCCATTACCAGATGTCATGAAGCATCCTTGGATTGTGAACAACATAGCAAAATAGAGGAAGTGTTGTTGCATGTGTGATTGTCCTATGCTAGTAACAGTGAAGTATTAACTAGACAGAAATATCAACTGTGGTTACATTAATTACTGTGTTATATGCAGTATTATGGACTCTAGTTTTTCCCATGAAATGTATCGGTCACCATATCATAACATTTGTTATTACCAATACTGCATTTTGGATTTACTATAATTGCTGTTCTAATCTTGTCTTCATATTCACAATTCTTGTTCCTTGTATTACAAATAAACACCCCATTATTGCAAAACCAGTTCAGTGAGATTACTGAAGTCTGGATGTATATCAATAAAGACAATTGCAATCTATTTATGTGTTTGCTAGATACCAACACGTGAAATTAACTGATAGTTTTTCAAAATGATTGGAACTCATGATAAAAACTTATTAGCAATTGGCCACATTAATTCTGAACTGAAGTCTAATGTTTCAGAGATAATCTATGTCTCCATCATCAGTGAATTATTTAAACCAGGGATTCTCAATCTGTGGGCTGTATGTGATGTGTTTTGTGTGACCCATGAACCTATTTTACTTGTAATTTTATATCACTGTATGATGGGAGGTAGTTACCTGATACCGGAATACATCTTGCTAGTGTCCTCTGTGACATTCTGGGTTGTGACAGAGTAGACTCACAGGTGAATAACCCTGAAGAACAACTTTGCAATCTTCACCACTATGAGAACCTCAAATCTCATATAGCATTGTTAGTATCCGGCAGTAGCTTTTATTTTTTGCACCTGTTGAGCATAAAGAATATCAAATCAGCAACTAGGTTGCATCTTACTGATCACCACTTAAAAGAATACATGCAAATCACAACAGAAATTAAACTTTACATTAAAGAGTAACCCAAGCAAAAATTGTGCTAAATATCTTACTAATAATTGATCTTGTTAAAGAAAATAATTGAGTAAAATGTGAACTTTTTTGCAATAATAACCTAACAGCATTTCTAGTAAAGTTTCCTCAAAAATTACAACGAAGTACAATTGCTACTTTACAGTTACTTTCATTCTTGATTTTAGTCATAAGTTCATGTGTGAAATGTATAATTTTATGAACATTTTTGGAAGAATAAATAAACCTGGCATGAAAAGTATAATTTTGTAGCTTGTTCATCAATAAGTAAGAGTGACTGCAGCCACAAGTATGGAAATGGTTGTTGCCCTGTTGTAGAGAGTACCAACTGCTGGTCGAGGTGTATGCATTTACAAATCCATAGGGGCTCCACCTTCAAGGGCAACTATGGACCTATTAAGAATGGTGGGCAAAGCCAAGAGTCAAACTGTCACATCATTAAGCTCACTTACTGGCCCTGGTAATTCAGTTTATAGTGATCTGCCTTGCATATTCCTGTCTCTATGCATTGCTATCCTCTGTCTGCAGAATAAAACATTTCTACTTCTTGTCGTGTTTGAATGTTGCTTTGATCTTTCTGTTGACACTGTATGGCATTCTGGGGGCATGTTGGTGAGTGGGTACAAGGTCTTCTGGATTACCACATGTGGTCTTGTAGGTGGTTACCAGTGCTTCAGAAAAATGTAATGCCTCCATCTACATGGTAGAAGATGGAGGCGATGTGCTTTTCCAAAATGTTGGTAACCACCTGCATGACTAAATGACCCCACAACACATAAGACTAGTTCTCATTTTGAAGATTGCTGTCTTCTGGGTTGTTGCGCCATATAGTCTGGCAGATTTCCACCAACGTTTCAGAGGACATACTGCCTGTCATCAGGGCGATGAATCAACCCAGAAAACAGAAATCTTCAAACTCACGGCTGTGAAAACCTCATATCCTACATAGTCCTCATTTTCACCACTGAAAATATAAAATTCCATCAGGTGGTTTACCTCCTCTCTAGAGTAAAATAAATTAGCTACACAATAGATGCATGACTTTGTTAACAGATTTTTTTATCACTAGGAACAATTATAACAGAATTGCATTTTCATTAAAGGTACATTAACCAATGATATTTTGCTAAGCATTGTTATAAAACATTAACTTTATTTCAGGTCTGATCAGTGACTACGTATGTAACTTGCGTTCGAGGACAGTACCATTGCCTTGAATGCATGCAATACTAACAAAATAACATAAATTTATCCCCTAATCACACTTTTGTTCGCGGGATTTTCAATTTAAATGTTAGATCACGGCATCTTAAACGGAAATCCGGTTGTGATCACAGATGCCTAAATCTTGACTGGGATTGTACTTTGTGTAGGTTATGGCTGTTTGTTTTCAATTTAGTATAACATATCTCTCATCTTGTTCAACTTTATAATTGTCTGGTCTCATAAAATAATGTGTCATGTTTCTTCACAAAATTTATGGGAGGTTTGCTGACGAAGAGTAACAAAGAATATGGCTGCTAAGCGACTTCTGAATAGGTTATGTTATTACCAGTGGTGAAAGGTCAGACAGTGGGTGGACATTGGGACTACCGTTATTTATTGTTATTTTAATTCAAGCTTTGCACACAGGTTGATTATTTCTGACACAACATTACATTAGTTTTTAGTTAAATCGTCATGTGTCCCATATGAATTTGTGTCAACACTGCCTCTACCCCAGAAGAGGGCAAGGCAAACATTTTAATTTTTTGCACTTGGTTAACATTAGGTACTGTAAGATGAAGCAGAGTTATTCATCTCAAGACATATATTTCAATTCAATTTTATTTATTAGAAATAAACCGTCACAGATATTTAAGCCTTCTAAACAAAAGTAGATGAGGGATTTGTTTTGGTGCAATAGCTATAAGAAGAAGCAGCCAGTTGGCTTTAATAATATTAAACACCAATGTTTGTGTGATAATGGTATGATTAATGTAGGGGGAGTTGAAGAGGAGAGATGTAGTGAGTTATGTCAGAAGATGTAAGTCCTGAAAGATTCATAAGGTGGAACACAGGAATCATTGGGGACAGGTAACAGCATCTCTCATCATCATATCCAGCCTGAGCCTGGCCATTTGCAAAATGGGTGATAGCTTGACTGTGCCCTTTGAACAAGTCCTGGTTAGTGAAGTGTGGGTACTACTACGTCTTCATTCATTTAGTTTGTGCCATTTATGTCAGTACTGGATAATAGAGTTTCCATATAGTGTATCTGATAAATGTGTTCATTTCAGTGTAGAAATAGATATTCCCAATGGAGCACAAACCATATATAGTACTAGGAGAGGCACCAGAGTCAGACAGTGAGGAAGAGGTCAATGTATCAGTTGTAAGTATTTTGAGAATTATTAGTGTTATATTCATCTGTTTAATATTACATTAAAACATCTCTAAATACCTGCCTTTGGCACTTGGTTTGCTGTATCACAGCAGAATGCAAAATTGCAAATTGAGATTCTGTGTAATTGATAGGAAGATAGTATTATACTCTTGAAAGAGTATCCTATTGAACTTAGTGTGCTTACATAATTACAGTTCAAAGGCTCACAAATAAAGCATTTGGCTCCACATAATCCACAGGGAGTTACAGTAGCAGGGGAGGCTCCAGAATCAGATGAAGAAAATGAAGAAGGTAACACAAGATTACTTTATACTTTACCTCTCGTGATAAGTTTTTGAAGCCTACAGAGAAGTTAATAAAGAAATTACAGTACAGTTTCTCTTTAAAAAACATATTTTCATCAAACTTTTCATAAAATTTCCATTTAGCTCTTTTTATAAAACATATGTTTCTCTAATAGTCTGCGTAATGTTGCCGAGTTATCACTGTGAAGGCCCATGCTCAAATCTGGGCACTCAATGTGGGATTTATGGTGGACAATGAGGAAGATTTTTCTTTGGCAGTACATTGGTTTCTATTGTTTCCACACACAAATAGTTTTGTTTCACTATGCCATTAATTTTGGAGCCAAGGTAGCTCAGTCAGTATAGTGACTAACTATGGACTGGACGACCAGGGTTCAATCCCCAAGAGGGGCAGAGGATTTTCCCTCTAGCCTCTGCATTCAGACTGGCTCCAGTGCCTACCCAGCCTCCTGTCCCATGGGTAGGAGGGTAAAGCGTGACACTGACCATTAACCCCTGTCTAGTGCTAAGGTTAAGAATGTGTAGGAGCTACATCTCTCTGTCCCCCCTCAAGTATTGGGAGAGCTTTACTGTATTTTACATTTTTATGCCATTAATTTTAATTTTTACAAACAAAGAAATTGAGTACCAGAATAAAAAATTATCTTTAGATGCTGGAAGTGTGAGCAGTGCTACCAGTGTATCTTCTCTAGCATCTTTAACGCTGGGAATCAAAAGAAACAAAGCATCTGCTGAAAATAAAAAACCTGATGATGCAAAGTACAATACGTTATTGCATAAAAGACTTCGTAAGTACTGAACGTCACATTTAAAATTACATTTTAATGCTGAAAATCTTAACATAGTGATTAGAATTTCTGTTCTCTATTTGTGAGATCGATCATCAGTCTGAATCTCAGCCCATATATAAATTAAGAGGCAAGAGCTCCGCATATCCAACCAAAATCTTCTAGTCGCTAAGCTACATCCACTTACCCAGTCTCAGTGTGCTTCATACAAATATTTTTTGACAGAATCCAGTATACATTTTTCATCTTCCCCATGCATGCTACTTGCACCACCCATCTCATGTTCATTGACTTGATCATTGTAATAATATCTGGAGAAGGTCCAAATATTCTCTTAAGCAAACACCCTCAATCTGTGTTCTTCCCTTAATGCACGAGACCAGTTTCATACCTGTATAAAATAAAAATATTTATCAGTTAGAATTAAAAAAGTTCCCATGTTTTTCCCATGACACACATTCGAAAGATAAATACACCCCAATTCTAACATTTTTTAAATTACTTTGTAGGTGAACGCAACATGTCTCTGCATAAGAATGTGTATGATATCACGCACCAGACTATCATTACAGCGGGTCGGAACCTTAATACTATGAACCAGCAGCTGCTTCATTCACAGTGTCAGCTGCAAGAAGCAGAGACAGCTGTCAGAGTGGTGCAGACACACCTAATGCAACTCCAGATGAAGCTGGCTGCCGTAACATCCGCAGATTTCATTCCTTACATTAAAACTCCAGCAACACACGCCAATGTACCAGAATTCAAATTGAGCTGATCCTGTTTGTTTCTGCAAGATGACTCCATTTTTGAGTAGGCTGGTTTCCTGACATTTCAGATAATCTGAATGTTTCTCTTTTTCAGGGTGAAGTGGTTAACCCTTTGAAGCTTTAAATTAATGTAAATAATGTTAAAAATTCAGTTTGTACCTCAAAGAAAACATAACCCCATTACAAGGATCATTTGGTTAATGTTTCTGGAAATAATCAGTATTTATTCTGGGAATATGAAAGCCATAATGATTGTTAAAACATGTGGTACATATAGGTGCCACTGCTATCAGGGTTAAACAGTCTAAACCAGTTATTAAAGGTGACATGTATATGTGCATTTTTAAAATTTGTTAAAATTTGAACATCAGATAACATTATGCATCTGTCCTGCAACCTTCCTTCAGAAGAAAATTTAGAAAACCGACCCTGAAAAAGAAACCCATGTCTCAGTGTGCTTCCCTACTAAAGCAGAAATTCAAGAATCATTGCCAGACCATTGTTTGGCCACCTCAGTGTGAAGATGAAAACCGCCAGAAACACACCTTAAAAAAAATGCAGCGAAAACGGAGCATCATCACACAACTTTGAAAACAGGATTATGAGGTTTATCATAAAGATAAAGAAGATATTTCTCATGAGGAAGACTATATATTATATTCTTACATACAATCAACAGACATTATCACTGAAATATATTTCAGTTTCAGAAAGAAATGTATATACATACATCTATGTATAGATTAACAGCAACATAATAAATACAATTATAATATAATGAGATCATTCATTTTTGTACTTACCAATATTTCACAACTGTGAATGAAGTTAAAATGAAGCATATATGCCTTCGATGGACTAGACATTTCACTGAAATATTACGTGCATTGTAGCACATCTTATTCAATCTGCTGTCTCTGTTGGTTGATACAATTTTGTAAGGGATAAATTTAGTAACTGCTATAGTCAGTGCAGTAGTTTTTGGCTGGTGGAGAAGCTAGCGGAGCTGGCGGATGGGCCTACTCTGTGTACCTGAGATGCCACGGTCAGTGTTTTTCTTTTGTTTGGACTTTCAGTTCGATAAGCTCCTCATCCTTCCTGGAGGCAGATGAAACATTGTACTATCTTACAAGTGACTTGCTCCTAGCTGTCCCCTTGAAAATTCCACCAGCCAAACACTACTGCGAACACTATACATGACTAGACAAGTTATTTAGTATAATTATTTTATGAAAGGCAGAAGAAAGTTTTCTAAATTTAATCATGCCAAAATGGTAAAATATTGGCCAGAAAAAGACTTGACATGTTATTTCTTTCTACAGAGATGGAATTAATTTATGACAATGGGAAGCGGTAACCTGGAAGACATCTATTAACCTACAGAAAACTGCCTTGATAAATTTACATCAATATGTTTAACATCATAAAGTAAAAAGTTGAAGGGATTTTAAATAGTAACATTAGTCGAACTTGTCGAGTGGAGTGCGATTAGTGGAGAAAATATTTCTTCTTCAGGAGTTCCAAATGCTCTTCAGATGCAGTCTGAGGAGAGCTCCCAGATGGATGTTCTGTAAGAGAATCTAAATAAAAGATGAAATGTGAAAAACACACTACAGCCGTTAATTTAATTTACGCACTAAGGCACTGATCTCCTGCCATAAAAGTCACACTATAGGTACATTACCTATCTGAAATACACACCAAGCTCATCATAATCTCCCTAATTTGACTACCTTTACCAATACTAGGTGGCCCGTATAAATCACATAGTTTCGTGTTATGTAATATCGCAATTAATAAAGTGTGTATGTGGGTAACTGAACTCCGTCAATGTCCCAATTTTTCAAGTCTGAAAGCTACAGCTAACCTAAAGCTAAACATACCAGTGTGTGAATGTTTACGGATGCTCCTCTCTAGTTCCCGGCGCAAGATATGGCTGAACGGATGCTCAGTTTGCCAGGCGTCGGCTACGTGGGTTGTTACTGCAGTTGCTGGGCTGCTGGGTTGTACTGGACTTGACTTTTGCATGGGCGATTTCATGTCCAGCACATAAGTTTTAGCACTTAGCTCCTTCTCTTTCCTAAAATATCAACAGGTTAACAACATGATATATCGGAAACTGTCCTTTGCTATGTATAATCTGTTCTCTGAAAATCTGTCCTATTAGTCTTAGTTTATGGGAGTCTGACACAATCACTTAAAGATGCCAGCAGATCTCCATTTAAAACTATTTTGTGGCTTTTAAAGATTAGGAATTATACACTATCAAGGAAACATACCAACAGAATTAAAACACAAAATGGAAAGCATCAATTATAATTACAGCTACTGCAGTAATTATGGAACATACTTTTATGCTCTCTTTGCACTCGGAGCATAAGTGGATCGGTATTTCGGTGTTCTACATCAGACTGTCTGTCAACATATTTCATCTCGGAAATGATTCAATGGCTTATAATGAAAGGTGAGTGGATTTTCTTAAATGGATTTAAGTTATAATGAGTACTTACAGACTAGAATATGGAGCGAGGTTTACATTGTATGTTTTCTCTATAAGCTTTTTCCTCCTAACTTCATGTTTCTTCTCGCATTCTCGTGTTAACTTTTCACACTTCTCCCTCAGTTCTTTTTCTTCTTCCCCTTTGGCTTGTAGAGAGGCCTGAACTTTGGCCAACTCCGACAGAAGTTTGAGTCGTGTCTCCTGGAATTCTTGTTTCATCTGGGATTCAGTCGTGTTCCGTAGCTGACTAAGACGTGTTTGTTCTTGAACCTAAACAGAAAATAAGAGTTAAATTAAAATCCGTACTTCCGACACACTATGAGCAGGTATAGCTCAGTCAGTATAGTGACTAGCTATGGGCTGGACGACCGGGGTTCGATCCCCGACGGGGGCAGAGGATTTTTCCTCTAGCCTCTGCGTCCAGATCGGCTCTGGGGCCCACCCAGCCTCCTCTACAATGGGTACCGGGGTCCTTTCCCGGGGGTAAAGCCGGCCGGGGCGTGATGCTGACCACTCACCCCCATCTAGTGCCGAGGTCAAGGAAGAGAGGAGCTATACCTCCACTCACCCCAAACGCCTACATGGCGTATAGTGGGACAAACTTTACTTTACTTTTACTTCCGACACACTCCCTCACAAAACGTACTAAAACTTAAAGAGACGCATCTTAACATATGTACAAGTGACATTGGTATAGCCTACAGACGTACCTGTTTTTCTATGAATGTATTTATTTGGCCCAACTTTTCATTGAGATCATCATGTGCTGACATCTCTGCCTCATGTTTTGCATGACTCAAGGCCAGTTCATAACTGTTCCTCAATTGCTCCAGCTCGTAACGTGACACAAAATCTTTCTCGAGGCGACTGCGGAGGATACCGAGCTCTTTCTCCAGCTGTAACTTCTCCTAAAATGAAAAGACTGAGGTTAACTTTTTTTATCCCATGAATCAGATATTTTGTTATGAAATACCAGCTATTACTCTTCTAATCAATTCTGCATTTTATAGTATAAGTGAAAATGATCTCTCTCACCATGAGTTACCTGTTTCATAAATCAAAATCAACACAGAAAAAGTTATTCCACTAGCTTGAAGCATTTTTCAACATACATAATTAAGAATCATAAGTTGCAGGACTGTCCTATTCCTTGTTTTCAAGATTACTACATGCTAAAAAATTATTAACAAGTCTGTGAACAAGATACTATTTTGCTGAAAGTCTATAAAATTTTTAAATGAAACCTGCAAAAAAGTTGCTTCAAACACAAATAATTGTATCACAGTACAATAAGAAAGATCCTTCATAATAAACAAATAACCAGTTTTTATTACCTCGAGTTCATATCTCATTTTATTGACTTGAACTTCTAGAGAAAATCTCATTGCATTTTCTTCTTGAACTTTCTGTTCCAGATCAGCCACCTGGAATCATTCATAATGAACCAATATTTTATTCTTAATGATGTTCCATTAAATATAATTATACAAGAGTTCAATTAATTATATGGTCCAGAATGGAAAAGAGCAAAATTTATATATAGTCTGCTTTTCAATTAAACTATCCCACTCTCAATAAAATAATTACAAGATATTGTGACATATTACATCCATGTCATTAGGTATTCATTCATATTACATTATTCATTAACATAAAGGCAGAGCCTTCAAATTTTCCCTGTAAGTCACACAGACATACATGATAACAAATACAAGTCTAGAGCGTTAGTACTACATCAGTCCGCTCGGCTGCCATCTGGAAAGCTATAAAGTTCTACCTACACGGCGAAGTAGCTTTTCTGCAGACATGGAAGAATCTGAAAAGGGTGTCTTCCTACAACATTTGTTATAAATATTAGTTTGAGATTTACTCTGTCACATTGCACTGAAGATGAACAGAGTTATAAGTAAATCAGTCTGCCATAAAACAGCGTTATAACCAAAAATAAGAAGTGTCATAAAATGGTCCTCTGAGATGCTTACCTGTCTCTGAAATTCAGCCATATTTGAATCAAAATGTGTAGGACTTTGCAAATCAGTCATTAATGAATTGTTATTAGTGTTATTTTGTTTCAAGGCCGAGTTTGGCTCTATTTTTCCCTGCTTTCTACTTTCCCCAAGTTTGTTTTTTAGCAACTGTATATCAGATTTCAGCTTTCTTATGTTTTGCTGATATTTTCTACATCTATCCTTTTCTAACTGCAGCTCCCTTTGGAGTTCAAGATTTTGTATTGATGGCGTCGTATTCGTCGCTGCGTCCCTGCATGGTCGAAACTTTGCTTTGTTGGCTCGCTCTTGATTTATTGACCCCAGGTCTGAATTTGTACTTTCACTTGACAGACAACATGACATTTGGGTCTGGCACTGCTTTAAGTTCAAGAATATTTCAGAACTGGAGCTGTTGTTATCTTTATACATCCGCTGATGTTTCACAGTTACATCAGAACCCTCGGCTGATGTAACAGGCAACATTGTGACACAGTCTCCTTCTGCTTGTTCTGTAAGAAAGTCTGATGGCACATCTCCTGAAGCCATTTTCCCATTACAGAACAAACTGGCATCTTGAGAATTCTTTAACATACAGCATCCAGTCTCATCCTTATCACTCCCTATACATCTACAATGTACCAAAGGTCCAAAGTGCTTTCCAATTTGTGATTTTGTTGAATCAATATTCTGTAATTCTTGTTCCTTCCTGTTAGCATTTATTGGAATTTGGCATTTTTGTTCAGCATTTGGAGAGTGTTGTTTCACTCTGGTCATTGCAGAAATATCACTAAAACTTAATTCACTTTCATGTCTGTCATTTGTTCTAACTGAGGACGCAGGTTCATCTTGATTTGCTGCAGCGACATTAGAGAAAGTGAACACATTACCAGACTGTGAGTGTATGCCTGTATCCATAACCTCAATGTTACTTGCCTTCATGCCTACAGTTCTCCTTTGTTTTGCTTCTTCTAATGAGACTGAGCAGCCCACGGACAGAAAATGGGCTAATGAGTCAAGATTCACATTTGATGCTACCCTATCATCAATGTTACCTACTGAATGATCTTTTGAAACTTCTTGGTTTTGATGGAGATTATGGCAGTCATATTCACCTTTCTCTTTATCTTCCTTCTCAGTTAACTGTGCCTTCAGCACAATATTTTCTTTCCTCAGATGATCCAACAGATTGCAAATCTCAGTGATTTTAAATAGCTGACTCTCTTTAGTCGCGTGCTGTTGATGTTCAATCTGTCTCTTCATCTCTTCCAACTCTTTCATTAGTAAAGTATTTTCATGTGCGTGAGTATCCAGAGCCTCTTTTAGCTGTAAACCAGAAGCTTCCCTCGACTCCTTTATCAGTACTGACATTCTTTCCAATTCAACTCCTTTCTTTTTACATTCTTTTGACACCTGCTGTAACTGGGCTTGCAAAGCAACGTTCTCCATAGATACGTGTACCAACTCAACATCTGGATCCGTCATTGTCTGAACATTATTAATTCCTGTTTTCAGAGGCCGTACATCATGAATCATTGTTCTGGTATTAAACTCCTCCAGTTCAAGTCTAACAGATTCTAACTGTCTCCTTAAATCTCCATTTTCTGCTAACAGGTTTTCTACAGCCACTATTCTTTGGTCTGTTAGCTTATCATCAGTAGCCTCTTGTAGACTTTGATCCTCATCTAACAACATTCTACTTGGGCTACAAGTGCCCGACACTGCTGTACACGGATCTGAAATGTACCGGGAAGCACCACCGTCATCTCTCCCAAAATCTTTACTGTGTTGAGTAATATTATTCTGAAGAAACAGCATGCCTGCTTCAAGTTTAGTGTTCTCATCCTTATATTTCTGTTCCTCTTCCAACTTCTGTGAATCAGTCATAACGTCCGTGTCTTCCACAGCCTCCTTCGCTTTTAAATGAACTTCAAATAAGTGAATTTGATCTTGTAACTTTACATTTTCAATTCTCAATTTATTCAGCAAGTCCTTATATTGTTCTGGGAGTTCATATTCTACGGGTTCGGTCATTGTTCCTTGTTCCATCACACTGCTTTCTTTTATGTCATCTGCAGGTAAAATTACATACTGTTTTAATTTTAAATTTTCCATAAACAATTCGCCAGATGGCTCCATAGTCCCTGTGTCAGCTTCTCTGATACTTTCTTTATTTACCACATGTTCCACGTCTTTGACGTGTTCCTCGAGTAAATCTGTTTCTCTTTGCAACGTAGCATTTTCATCCTTCAACTCACACCATAATACTTTTGAGCTCTGTTCTGTTGGCAACATGTTTTCTTTCCACAGTTCCTTTGCTCTGCCTGTATCTAGACTGGTATTCACTGCCTCCAACTTCCTCTCTAAATCTCCCAGTCGAAGATAAAGCTCTGTTTCAATTTCCATATACTTTTCCCTGAATTGAGTATAAAGCAATGCCAATTCTTCCACCAGATTCACTGCTGTGTATGTGGCACAGGTCTCCTTGTCGTGTTCATCATGAAGGCCATGTTTTGAGAAGCTCTCTAGTAGCCTATTTGTAACGAGCTCAAGTTTTTCATTATCTTTCAACAGTGAAGATCCAATTCTTGAATACTCAGCTTTCAGAAAACAAACACTGTTCATAATTTCTTCCTAAAACAAAACAATGCTATTATTATTATATACAGAATTAATTATGATGGTTTCAGTGGGTGGATTATGAAAGTAAAATGCATCACATTATCACTAATATCAGCAATGACCACCCCCTTCCATTTGAATATGTTTCAACTCATAAAATTCCTTTCAATTTCTGTAAAAATTCATATTGAAAAAATGGAGTGTGGGTATGGAACATATTTTCATCAGCTGAAATAATACCTTGCATATAGTACATACATACCTGGATTTTATTTTTCCAAATAACATAACCTTCTTGTTTCGTTTCCTCGAGTCTCTGAATGATTTGCTGCACTTCACCTCTGAAGTCTCCTGTTTCAGGAAGACTGGGTTCACCTTCAGTGGAGGGTATGCATGAACTTATTAACTGAAGTTTCTCCAGACATGCTTCATATCTGAAATGAAGATAAACAATACTTTCCTTAGAATTTTTGCTTCTGTGATATTGAATACACTCTCTGAGATTTGATGTTGTCATGGCAGTGAAGACGCCAACAGCGGTCTTCTGAGTTGTGACACTGCGTGACCTCGCAGATCATCACTGGTATTTCAGCTCAAACTTATTAACCCTGAAGATGAAGGTGATAAATTCCTTTTTAACGCTGGCAACAAACCTACAAGCCTACATGACATCGCAATTCAGAAAACCATAATCAATAATATAAGTACAGTTCTATGAGATGTGATAGTTAAATAACTGGGCTGAAATATTGTCAAGCAACTTACGACATGGGTACCATTCCTTAAAAATGTTATAAATTTATGGAATGGAACAATGGGAAGTAAACAGGTTTGTGACAGGGGTATAGACATGGACATAATAAAACCATAAGAAAATATTACAACAAAATAAAATATTAACATCCTCCAGCAAAAGTGTCATGCAGAATTAGTGTTCAGGACTTTTGGTGGGAATTGTATATTTTGAAGACTTTAATGCGAACCCCACTTCTAGGAAGCTTTCTTAAGATATCAGTTCATCATTCACTTCTGAAATTCATGTATTGTTCTTAATTTACAGACTTCTGAACACAAAGTTATGGTCATCCTAAAATATACTGTTCAGCTGCAACTTACAACTGTGTCCATTTCTCTGAATGCTCTTGTAATGTGTTTACATCGAGAGATTTTCTTATACACATGGCAACATTTTCATCACTAAGAAGTTGATTTCTAGTGACAACTTCATGCAGTTTCTGCCTAAGGTCTTCATTCCTTGTGTGCAGTCTACAGACTTCTTCTTGTAACGTGCTCTTCTCTATTTCTAAACAATTCTGTGAAATTGAAAAATAAACATAATTTAGTTTCATGCAAAGAGCTATAAATTACAGAAATGTAAATATAAATACAGCACAAAAACATGGGTATATGCCAGTCCAATAGATAATACTGTGTAGGATTTGAGGTTATGTTACCAGTGAGTACAAAGCTGCCTGTCTTTTAGGTTATAGCACCTTGCAGTATGACAGAAGTTTACTAAAGTATCATAGGTGCTTGCACCAAGATCTCTGAAACGTTGGTACACAGTGCTACAAACCAGAAGACAGCCCTCTTCGAGATAATACTGTATACGTACAATGTGGATCTCCAACTTTTGTTTTTCTTCTTCCTTCTCCTTATCACCAACCATACCTTGTAACCTTATCTTTTCATCCTTTGCTGCCAATGATTTACTGAGAGTTATTATTTCCATTTCTTTCAGTCTAATTATTTCAGTTAAGTGAGACTTCTCATCCTCCAGCTGAAACAATAAGAATTTGTTCTTTTTGTAACCATTTTACACAGCTGATGGCCCGAGAAGAATTTTTTGGGAGCTTGTTATTCACTGAAACAGATATATTTTATTCAACAAGGCAACACTAACAAGAATTAAAAAGTCTGAATGCAATTAATATTTTATCTTAACAATATGTACTCAATAATGAAGACAGTTTTATCATTTACTGATACCAACAAAATTCAGTTTCAGTCAACCAGACTAAATAGCACAACAGCCCAGAAAACAGTCATCTTCATGCTTGCCACCACGACAACCTGATATCTCACCAGCAACTTACCTTGCCACACACTTCTTTGAGGTGTTTCAATTCCTGCTCCAAATTACCCAAACGCAATTTGTACCTCTGTGATTCTTCTCGGGACTTTGTATACATAGTCTCCACATTGCTCAGCTGGTCCTCAAGCAACGCTATTACCTCATCACGGCTACGAGTAGCTTCACAGGCTTCTGCCAGGTCGTACTTCAGCTTCTCGGCTCTCTCTCCCAATTCTGCCGCAGTTTCTTCCCACAATCCCTTCTCTGCTGTTGCCTTTTGAAGGTGTTGCTTTAGCAAATTGTGATTCCCCTTAAAAAGTACAAATATAATATGCAGTACAACCCTGGCAGAACAGACATCTGTACTTTATCATGATAAATAAACTAACCCCATGTGATATTTTTTTTAATTTACCACAACTACATATGCAACATATGTGTGACAAATTTCCATGCAAAAGGGTTTTGAATCCTTAAAGGTAACAGAATCCAACATCTTCACAGTCATTCCATTATAACACAAACATAAAAAGAAATTACTGTATCTTTCATCACCTTTTCCACATAAAAAAAATAATACAAGACTAAAAAAATTATATAAGAACATTGTCAAAACCTTTGTTCCATGTACATAAATTCTGTTCATAAGGCAAGCATAAAATACATGATTTGGACCACACTTTTTTACATTTTGTCAAAAATTAACCTCTAAAATATTTAAAAATGGCAATGCCCAGCATGGCCGGTCACAGTGGCCGCACGGCCTGAGGCGCGGGCCTTGTTCATTTGGACTGTGGGTTCAAATCCCACTGAAGGCATGGACGTCTGTCCGCGTCTTTCTGTGTTGTGATGTCCTGCCTACAGGTAGAGGCCTTGTGACAGGCTGATCACTCGTCCAAGGAGTCCTACCAAATGTCTGAATAGATCAAGAAACCTCCAAAAGAGGCATCCAGGACCTAAACAGGATGTAGAGCCACAGGGAAAAGAAAGCATGACTGTATTGTTTATGAAAAACAGACAAACAGTCAGAGGTTTATAAGCTACCTTCAATAAGTAGATATGCTGAGGAGTGTTATCACTGTGTGAAGGTTCACTTTCTATATCATCACTTTGTGAGTTCCTTTGGTTCTCTGGACTCCCTGAAACATTACATTTTGGTAATTAATGTGACTAATTAACTACAGAGGAATGAAGTGGGGGAACAGAGAATAATACATAATGCACATTTTCATGAAAAGACAAACATCAAAGCATGAAACTGTGCGTTAAAAGGTTTAAAGTTTGTTGAAGATGACAGTCTTCTGGGATGTTGAACCATGTAGTCTGGTAGAAGTTTGCCAATGTTTCAAAAGTGCTTTCTGCCTCCATCATGATGTCCTGATAAAGGATGCAGCATGTACCTTTCAAATGTTGGTAAACTTCTACCAGACTACAGGGCGCAACATCCCACAAGACAGCCATCTTTATACTCACCACCGTGTTCACAAAATAAACTGGAGTGAACTGTGATACGGTTTACGCATTTTATACTATTATCACTAAAAAAACATAAGCATGGGTTTTAATGTGGTTTCTTGCCTCTACTTATTCACATGTTTATCTGTATTGTTCAGAGAACAGCACAGTTTCAAAACAAAGGACCTTCAGTTTACTTCTGTTCTGTTACTGTTACTGCTGCAAAGGCGGGTAGATTATGTCTCTATGGAACTATGGCCATTAATGGGTCCAACAAACAAGTAAACATGGTGCAGTAGTACAATGATACTGACATGAGAAACTAAAGAATGTGGGGGGGGGAACCTGTCCCAGCATCACCTTGTCCACAAAAAACCTACATGGACTGCCCTGGGAGCAAACCTGGAACTCTGTTATTTCTATATTGCAAACTATTCAAATATGCAATATGTATGGTATATGCAGAGATTTTTTTAATCTGTAATCTTAAAGGAGAAAGTATTCATAAAATAAAATGGCTCTCAAAGAACTTCAGTTTACAACTTTTAAAATCATAAGTTCTTAATGTCATCTTTAACTGATGGAAACCCACAACACGGTACAATATACTAAAATATATGCGAGTAACGGCGTAACTGACTCCTGTGTGAATTGTAATACAATTTAATACTGGTATGAAGAACATTTTCTATACACACAATTCCCCTAACTGGTTTTGAGTCCACACCCACTTGGTTGTCACGGTTACTAGCCAGATCCGCAAAATCCCATTAATAAAGCTAATTTACACACACCTTTCTGAAGACCTTCTGGCGGTAGGTTCTCATCTGTTTCATGGAAACTGTAATAAAATACAATATGGTAAAAAGGCATTCTTAAAAACTTAACCATGAAAAATCACTTCTGAAGAAATAAATTATATGGGTCAGAATGATATGTATTGTGACCCTACTCAAACACGAGAAGTTCTGACCAAAGTCTGCATTCAAGTGGTTATACGACATGCACTTGTTTTAAAAAGAAATTCATGATAAGTAACATGATGACTGACTAACCTTGAAGTTTCTTCAAGAAGAGGAACATCTGCAGATGAAGAATCAGATGGCTGTGTACTGTTGAGAATCTCAGTAAGTTCTCTGACTGGTGTCTGATCTGATTCTTGTTTCTTCTCACATTCCAACATGTCCAACTTAGCCGGACTCAAAGTTGCGGAGCTTTCTCCCTTGACAGAGAAACCTGATCGCTCAATAACAGTCTCCTGTCGTCCCAATGGCCCGCCTTTGTCTGTACTCATCCAAAATGGGTGCTCTTCAAAGGAATCCTCCACTGATAACTCACTTACAGTACCACCACTTACATTTTTTAGATCTGGACCTAAGAAGCCTCTCATTTCCAAAAGCATCTTTCTTTTCTTTCTAATTGGCTTTTCCAAACCTATTTCTTTTATGGTAACATCACCAGATGTGCTTTCTGAACAAGGTTTTTCATATGCATTTGGACTAGGTACACTTGCTTCCATCACTTCACTTTCCAGAGATGGTTTTAAAATGGGAGCAGTTTGTTCTGTTCCATTAAATAATTGTGTCTTTACATCAAATGAAAGTGACTTGGAAACAGCGTCCCTCATGCTCCTGTCGGATCCTTCTCCTTCGCTCTCGGCTCGTCTCCTTCTGTGAGAAGATTTTTTATGTCTTGGAGGAGCAACAGGATCTGCGTAAAAAGATATCAATTTTGCATCAACTGAACGAGGAAGGGAACGCGACCCCCTCTTCATAGTTACAGATGACTGGCCTATTTCTTTAAATGCCTCATCTATCAATTCGTTTGAGCGTGGAAGAGACAGGTACTCTTCATTTGCAGAAGTGAAGTCTGGTATCTCACATGTTCTTGGCAAAGACAAAGAGCCTTGTCGTTTTACAATGGCAGTCTGTGCCATTTCCCTCACACCAAATTCATTTGCACATGGAAGGGACGAGTGCCCTTGCTTTCTGGGTCCCAATGACTGAACCATAGCAAAATCTGGTATCTCAGTTGTTCTAGGCAGGGATAAAGATCCCTGCTTTTTCACAATTGCCGACTGTGCCATCTCTCTCGGGCCAAAATCGTTCGCTGACGGCAATAAGAAACCGTCATTTCTAGACCCTGCTGACTGAGATCTTGGCAAGCCTGATGTCTCCTTTGCACGGGGAAGAGAAAGTGAACTCTGCTTCCTTACTACAGAGACATGAGCTAGATCTCGCAGTGCTTCATCATAACACCGAAGTTGTGCACTTATGTGTTGGTTCTCCTCAACCATTCTGTCAACGTGTGCTGCTGCTGGTTTTTCATGGATCTCATCACTTCTGCTCCACGACTGAACTGAAACTGACTGCTGGCGGGCATGTTTTCTTGTGTGGGGTATCTTTCCATCTGCAGCACATTTCTGAGGTCCCAGTGCATCCAAAGAATCAGATTCTAATTTCAAACTGTTGCTTATTCTATCAACATCACACATGGATGTCTGTTCTTGAATGTATTTGATGTGAACATTATTTTCTGAAACAGCAACACCTCTGGCTTTATCAAATTGGGGTGAAGGGTACAGAAGAGTGTCTTCAGCACTGTTCCAGTTTTCAGGTACATCTTTTGAACGCTCTGTAGAAGTCAATCCCTTAATGTTTCCATCAAACTGAGGTGAACTCCACACTAATGTTTCTTCCAATTCTTCCTTAATAGTTATACAGGTATCATCCGCACCACAAGATGGACCAGACAAAGTAATACTGCTTTTTGGTATACGCGCATTAGATTCCCATACTTCTTCATAACCTAATAATGTTCCGTCTCTCCCGAGAGTACCTGAAACTGAACTATTTACATCTATTTCATTGTCATCTCTGGTGTCTGACCTATGCCTTCCCAATTCAGAAGCCTCAGGACTCTGACCAACCTTATTCTTTCCAGTCTCTGTATCATCATCTGTCAAGTCAATCGAGGGGGCTCTTGTCAAAAATCGACTCCTCCTCTCAGCATTCAAAGAATATGGGGAACCATCAGTAGGGTCATCAGTAGTATCAGGAATTACAAGCTCACTTGGATTAATGACTCTAAAAACTTTCAAAGGAGAATCATTTGTATCTGCTGGACTGATTGTTACATTTGTAGCAGGATAATTATCCAGTGGCAAACTATCATCACTGTCCCAGTCACTGTTTGAGCTTGATCCCTTCAGACTTTCCTTGCTAGATCTGATGTCGTCCAACACAGCTTCTCCCCCCACGCTCATCAGAGCAGAACCCTCTTCCTTTCTTTTGTGAAGACGTGTACTGCTCTCCTTCACTTGAATATCTTCGTACTTTGTAGAAGGACTATCTTTGTTTCCCTCACATTCTGATGATACGTTTAAATGATGGTGAGTCAGTGAATCTCGTTTGTCATCATTTTTCCTGATGCTGATCAGCGCATCAGCATCACCTTGCCCTATATGAAGACTATCACCGTGAAAGCTTGGAGATTCAGCAGCCGTGGGTGACTCATTGAAGCTTTCGCGCCTTGACTTCAAAGAACCCAGAGGTAAGAGACTACGCCGACGAGGTTCCAGGACCTAATCATCACAGAAATAAGTCCTAAGCTACCAAAATCTAGCACTGAAAATGTTTTTAAACGTCAATATCCGACACAAAACTTGGTTTAAAAAGGCATGGAAGAAAATCTTGCCCATCATGAAATTCTACATATGTTTTCTTTTATGAACTCTTAAAATAAATTAATAATAGGGAGAGTACGCTATCATGTTATGTCTTCAAAATTATTCTTTATCTTTGAACTTGAGCAATTTATCACTTGGATACTTTCAGTCACTACCAAACAAAATGAAACATCAGAAGTAAATGTCTTGATTCTAAACAGTTCTGCTCTTTCTAATGGCCTCAACAGAATAGGTGCCCCTTCCTTATACCTTAGGATGAAGATTGATCTGGTCCTTGAAATGCATATTTTTGGAACACCAGATGATGGAAAAAGTCCAAAAACTCAGTAATCCAGGTAAGTTCTTGTTTATTTTTAGTAGATTACTGACATGTGAGCTCAATATGTATGAATGTAGCGTGGCATACATCCACTTACTGGGCAGAAATGTCATATTAATGAACGCTATACGTTTATCCGTACCTTTGGGTCATCTATGACTCCAGACTGGATAAGATCCCAGCTTCTAGGTGGCTTACAAGGAGGAGGTATAACACAAGATCGAGGAGAATCTTGGCCGTCTTCATCTTTCACTTCCTGCACTCTTGGACTGTGAATGCTTTCTTCACTAATTTCATCATCAGAGGAAGGTGGAAGAAATTTTGATATCTTGAGACCTGCGCCCTGTTAATACCGATTCACATTGAAAGAACAAACATGAAATACAATAACGTAGAAGACATATGAGAATTAAACTCATTCGCAGAAAAATAAATAACATTTCTCAACACCAAACAGAGTCAGTGACTGACACACAACAAGAAAATTACACTCATTACAAAAAGTTCTTCCTTTCTTTCCCGTCAAACATCTTAAAAATAATTTGTCATCCGTCAACACACTCATCTATTAAACTCGCACCAATCATCCATCTGTAGCTGGACAAGATCCAAGTTCAGATTCTACAGGTAATTTTCTAATGATACTCAAGTAAGTCACACGAGAAAACCATCTACATACCATTCAGCGTCAAGTTTGTCAAGTCCCGAGGGGTCAGAAGAAGCAGATGATTGATGGAAAGTTGTCATTTCCAATAATAATAGATTTATTTATTTACTTGTAGTTTATTTAATGATGCAGTCAGCAGCTCAGAAAATATAGTATCAAATGGTGAGATTAATAAAGAATAATGAATTTGAAAGAATACAGAAGGAAGTGGTCATGGTTTATTTTATGGTACTATCCCAGCATCTGCCTGGAGAAAATGGGGAAAACCACAAAAAAATTCCAGTCTCCAGGATGAGACTTGACTGGGGCCGCTCAAATAGGAACCACGAGCGCTAATCACTTGATTATGCTGTTTGGTTCAAGAGAAACCGTACATCAGGTTAATATACTGACCTTCTGTTTCAAACTAGAATCTGACAGTTGACTATCATTCCATGTATCACTATTATCAGCTTCTTCATTTTGTTTATCAGCCACATTTATATTCTATAAAAATAAAGAGACATTATGAGACAGACGAGCAAGTATTAACAGCACTTTAGCACACACAGTCACCTTATCATCTTAGTTACCGCAGTCTTCTGGGTTGTGACTGACTCCATCTTCAGCAATTATGAACAGTACGCCCTTTCTCGGCTTTAAATTCTACTGCGCCGCAATGCTCGAATGCTTCGCGTGGCACAATCATTAATAAAATCACTTTCATCAGACTTGAATATTAAACTAACCAACAAATTCAATGGACATCGTCCTTCTAGAAAAGCTGATTCTGATGAGTTAGTCGAGAAATTCCCCGCCTTTCATGTCTTTAAAATTAATTTTAATATTATTCTCCATTTATGTCTACATCTCCAAAATTATCTATTCGATACACGTGTTCTGATTAAAATTTTGTATGCATTTATCATCTTTTTATGTATGCCACATATCCAGACCAAATTTGATCTCCCATGGAAAAATTAAGATGTATAAATCTATAATTACACAATAATTTTACGTTCTCATACCATTCTCATGTAAGGGTTGTGGGACAAATAACATTTCACATAGAATTTTAGTCAAAAAACTGCAAGGAGTTAAAAGATCATTTGGGAGACCAAGGCAAAATGGGAGGATGCTATTAAAATTAATACAGGCTGTGATGGTCGGACTCAATTCAAGTGGCTAAGAACAGGGCCCGTCCAACGGCAGGCTTTTATGGAACTGGTAACAAATCTTTTTGATTCCCATAAAACAGTGCATTTCAAACGAAGCAGCTTTCTGTGGAAGATCCTGTACCACAGGAGCATTCATTTGCATAGGCCCAGGTCTCACCTCTCTCTCGCCTTCATGCCGATCGGACAGGAGAGATGCATCCGAGACCGATCGTCTGGTGGGCGTTACGGCAGTATCACACTTTTCAGATTCTACAATTTCTTCATTGAAAGACATGACCATTCTGTCTGAAGGGGATTTCAATTCGGCAGCTATATCATGGTGACCTTCCTTCAGTGCATAATCTTCAGCTGTCAAATCTGGAAGAATTGAAGGCATTTCACAATTTAACTCATACAAGATTGACATACGTTGTTTCTTTTTAAACACTTGCCCTCTGCTCAAAGGGACTGTGTGTCACAGAGTCATTTAGTTGTAAAACCAGTACTTACCATTTGAATCCATAACCGCACACTGAGCTCCATACTCTAGAAATAAGTGAACCAAGGCCATGCTTCCACATTTAGCAGCAAACATGAGTGGAGATCGATTATCTCTGTCAACGATATTAACAGATGAACCATATCTTAGCAGGAGCTCAACTAAGTCTTTATGTTCAGCAATTGTTGCAATATGAAGAGGAAATTCTCCAAACTGCAATTAGAATATATTATTACTAAATCATCTTAACACATTCAAACCTTCAAAACTTCAGATATTACACAGTTCAGGTAACAGGTAACACAAACACTATTGAAACATCATTATTTCAAAATTTTTGAAAAATACATATAAGTTACTGGAATGTCAGTTGTTGGTGGAGAACCACAAGTAATATGAAGATGGGTGTCGGCTAAGTTGTCACCTTGATGAAGGAAACAGCAAGAATTTGAGCATATTTAAACAGAGTGACTATTTCTCAAAACAACATACAAAATTTCTTGAATACATACATTATTGGAACTTTCAAAATTGGCTCCTTGTTTTAATAACATGGAAGCTATTTCATAGAAGCCCTGTTTGGCTGCAATATGTAGCCCAGAATTGCCACTGTAGTCAATAGTGTTAATGTCTACTCCTCTTTCCAGCATGAGTTGTATGACTTCTTTATGTCCACATTCAATTGCCTGAAACAATAATGACAATTAGTACCAACAAATTCTGATGCACATAGTAACAATAATCATGTTGATACATGAAAAAACAAAAGAATAAAATATATTTACTTTCAAAAATGGGGTTTTCCCTTCGTTGTCACAAATATTGAAGTTTGCTTTCTTTCCCAACAGAAACCACACGACATTTGCATACCCTTGTGCTGCTGCTAAATGCAGAGGAGTTCTATTCAACTTGTCAACAACATTCATATCAGTCTTCTTCATGTTAACTTTCAGCTTTTCCAAATTTCCTTGCCAAGCAGCTTTGTGAAGTTTGGTAATACTTTTATCTTTTCCACTGATGTCAACATTATAACCAAAGCTTTGTTCAAATCCAGTGCTGTGGTCATCAGTAGGTGTTGACTGATCAGTTGGGCTTGGAAGATCAAAGAAGGGACCAAGGGCCCTACCTGAAGAACCATGCTCTTTCTTTTCATCTCGTTTCCCTTTAACAAATTTTAAAACTTTCCGCATTTTGAATTCTCAGGCTACGCTCATACGCATGTTAACCTACGCAAATATAAAAAATCAATATCTTCATGTCATCAAGAATAACACCACCAACTTCATAGTATTATATTCGTCTTAGACTATGGAATAATTACTGTTCATGCCTATATGAGAAATATTTTGTATTTTCAACCACAATTTGTTGTATTCACGCAATGTTAAATTAATGACTACATTTTCAAACAGCTGTTCAGCTTCCTTTCAAACCATAGAATTCATTGCCAGGGTTTGAGAGTTATGACGCGAGTGTGTTTGTTTACAACTGGCATTTACGTACAAGGCCAGTATGCCAACGTTTCCATTAACTTCATGTTTATCAAACTGATTACCGCCCTTTCATCTTTAATCTCTTCTTGGTATGGACCACACATCCCAGATTTACAGTTTCTTCTGCTACTGCTCAAGCGCAACTTCCAACCAATCGCAACAAGCTTCTCATATGTTCAAAGCAAAAGCTGAGAATCGAAATCCGTGATGAAGGCAGCTCAATTGTCAAGAGTGATTTGTAATTTATGTTCACCTTTGGGAATTGCTGAAATACGTCGTCAGATACCAATTATTAGCGGCAGAAGTCACAAAATTTCACCAATGGCCAGCGGTGAACATGACAACACCAGAATACATACATTTTATACGAAAAGATTAAGTGGAAGTAGCAGCAGGACAGATGACAGTCAAACAAGGCAAGATGCTTCTGACCATGATTATTATATTTCTTCAAATGAAAATCAGTGCAGACGGCCAAGTACTGCTGAAGATGAACAGAGGGTGAAGAACCTTCTGAAGGAAATTATTGCCTACCGAGAAAACAAAGTTAGCAGTTGGATTGTTGAGGTATGTTTGACATGTGTAATCGAAATAAACATTAAAGTTCCTTTGTCTGCATGTTATAGTTGTATCAGTAAAATGTACAGGCTGAATGGCTGGTTATGTTCTTTTAATAGGGTCAAAAGTCTGTATGGTTCACCCAGTCTCATGTTCAGTGAGCACCTGTAAAGCAAGTAGCTATACCTTTTTTTGGCATAGAGACATATACTTTTATCTACTTCACTTGTAGTGTGCAGATTGTGTCAGTGTCCAATTTATTAAATACCTGTGGTTGTGCATTTTACAGAGCAAAGTTAAAAACCTCTGTGCTGCATACAAATACCTTCTGAAGTCACATCGAGATGGTTTCCTTAAAGTATTAGCTTGCGACCATGCAGTGGATCATCAGATGGTATGCAAAGCAGCAGAATCACTACTTTCTATAGAGGTAAGACTTTTTTACAGTTCTTTGCTCAATAGGTTGTGGTTAATTTTCCCAAACAACTCAACCAACAATCAAAGTAGGATGGTTCATCACTTACATGCCATCCTTTTTACATATTCATAAACTCACCATTCACAATCATTATTCTGTATCAGACACTGTACAAACCCTACACTTGAACAAATGAACGTAAGAATTGATCAGTTATTTCTGTCTGCAGTGAATTGAAGGATTTTATATGCATTAATCGTTTTTAGCAGCAAAAGCCTGACGATGAATGCAACAGACGCCAGATTATGAAAGGAGAAGAACAGCTGAAAAGTCTTCTCACTCCACAATACGCATGGTTGTTCGTGCATGTGGGCCGTCTGGAGAGAGGGGTCAAGTTTCTTGTTGATTTACGAACAGATGTTTTGGTATGTTGAGCCGTGAAGATTGATTTGTTCTTATCTGATAACAAGGCAGTTTATATGACATAAAATAATGACGTAATACATCCAATTTCATGTAAAATGATCATTAATGACGTTTTTAATTAAAGTTTAGATTTATCAGGTTTTTTTTCCATTCCTACAAGATTATAGTAGCATCGTAGACAGTTTTCACTTCTGTAGTAAGGAATGGCTGCGTCGTATTCTGTTCCAGGCCGTGATTTCGGAACTGGATGTTAAAGATCCTGCTATGGTACCCATGCAAAAGCTGAATCTTACACTCAGGGAGATGCTGTCTTTATGGTTCTCTGTTGGATTTCTCAATTTGGAAAGGATCACGTGGAGATCACCTTGCGAAATGTTACAGAAAGTAAGAACGTGTAACTCGGAATACTGCACAGCTTTGGGATTTTTAAGCGAAGTGTCTATTACTAACAAAAAAAATAGCCATCGTCTCTCACACTTGACTGGAAGCAAGAAATGCAAATGAGGCTTTGGTAGGGCCTGGTGGAGTCTGTAGCGTGGTTGTCAATTCGTGTCGGCGCTTCTATCATCTGTCTGCAGTCACTAGACGAAGATGTTTTCACATTTAATTTATTTTGTGAGGGAAATTTTTTTATAAATTTTGAACTTCCAATGCAATTTTCAAATGCTCCAATAAATTCTATTCCTGTTCAACACAAAAATTTTCATTCCCATTAACACTTTTACTACTGCATTTAATATTAACTTCATATGTCTCCCGAGTCACTTCCATCGAGGTATTACAATCCGAACTTGTATTTATTTTCCATCCTCTGTACATGTGCTTCCTGTTCTGCCTCTTACGTCTTCATTTAATCACGAAAACAATACCAGGCGGAGTAAAATCTTTTCATTGTGGGTACAGATTTCAGAATATGAAGCAGTACATCCGATGCGTAACTGGACAGACCTGAAACGTAGGGTGGGACCTTACAGAAGATGCTTCGTGTACACACATAGTAGCATGCCTGACGAACCACTCGTGGTATTACATACGGCACTGAGCGATGAAATTGCCCGGTCTACGAGAGGCATCGTGTCGGCTACGTCACGGATGTCGGGTAAGATTTATTACGGTAGTACTCTAAAAGGTAAGGGTCAGCATTGTATTTGAGTGAGAAGTAGTTCTCCATTTAAGTGGTAGTTGCTTTCCTGAAAAATACAACATAAATGATGAGCTAATTTTCTGTTACATAACTTCCAGATGATAAATGACTAAGCTTTATTAATTTAAAGAATAATCGTCTTCGTTACATTCCATTTTGTTCCTAGACCACCAAGTCTCCTAGCACATTCACCATCAGGGAAAACTATATATATGTACGAGGCGCGTCCCAAAAGTAAGTTTCCCTGGGGCCGTTTACAGAAACAAAACACAATTTCATGGAAATATTTATTGCAACAGATACAGCAAGTGTCCAGCTATTTTTCAACATATTCGCCACCGGAATTGAGACATTTGTCATACCGTGGGACCAACTTTTGAATACCTGTGTCGTAGAAGTCTGCCGCCTGGGATTGGAACCACTGTGTGACAACCATCTCCGCCTCTCTGTCATTCTCAAAACGCTGACGCTGACCGGACAGGAATTTCTTGAGGTGTAGGAAAAGATGGAAATCACTGGGAGCGAGGTCCGGGCTGTAGGGTGAATGATTAAACACCTCCCAGCTGAACTCCTGCAGGAGACTTGCTGTCCGTCGAGCCGTGTGCTGCCTAGCGTTATCACTGACCGCACTTCACAGTCGGCGGGAGCTGGAATAAGAACCTCCATCTTCAACAGCTGCAACGATGCTACTGTGAGAACGCGGGAGGTGCCGTTAGTGCATGCGCCATGCTACGTCATTGCTCTATCACGCACGCACAGTCGCTTTGCTCAATATAAGGTTTGCTAGCTGTGGGACGAGTGGGAAACTTACTTTTGGGACGCGCCTCGTATTTGGTGGATGATCTAAAATGCGTGAAGAATTTTTGATACTTTTTTGCAGCGAATGGGATCAGATCTAATTATACATAATACATTTAGTACAGTCCTTACCATTCTTTCTATGTCATAGTTTCCGACGACTTATTTTTTTAATATTTTGTAGTGATTTTTCAGTTGATGCTTCTGCGTGTCCTGGTACGATTGTTGATGCTCATACCGAGGACCCTTCCCACGTGAAGGCAGCTATATTTTACTCTATAACATCAACGCAGAAAGGACTTCAGGTCTGTGAAGCAATGACATGTTTAAAATGTTTAACCTGTACAGGTAGGCCTCGATTTACGCCGGGGTTACATCCCGCCTCCTCAGGGTCGTCGGCTGAAGCGGCGTAAATCGAGGAAGAATTATGATGTATCGTGCTGGCGGACGAGCAGAAAGCGACCGACACCGACACTAGCACCGCCTAGATACCTACTTCCTGTGCTGTGTTTTGAAATTTTCTTCTTGTAAATATATTTTTTTTTCCATTATTATTTTAAAAGGGCTTTAAGGGTAAAATGAAGCTCCGTAAAGCGGGGCCTACCTGTATTCAAAATTTCCTAAAGCATCTAAAAAATTAAGTTTTGGGAACTTTTATACAAAGATTTAATATGAATATGGAAGGAGTCCGGATAACCACGCAGCCAGTGTAGCTGTCTACGAGATGAGATTTAATCCGTGGATCTTCGAAGAGAGTGCATAATCATTGTGTTTAGATGCGCTGTATACAATTTTGTTCAAAGCTCAGTCGGTAAAGTGACTGGCTACGGACAGGGCAACCGGGGTTCGATCCCCGACGGGGGCAGAGATTTTTCCTCTAGCCTCTGCGTCCAGACCGGCTCTGGGGCCCACCCAGCCTCCTGTCCAATGGGTACCGGGGTCCTTTCCCGAGGGTAAAGCACGGCCAGGGCGTGATGCTGACCACTCACCCCCATCTAGTGCCGAGGTCAAGAACAAGTAGGAGCTATACCTCCACTCCCCCCAAGCGCCTACATGGCGTAAAGTGGGTCAGCTTTACGTTTTTACTACAGACCGAATAAGACGGTATTTTTGTTATTGATTCTGAGTAGGGAATTTTATTCTTACAGGGGATTGAGTTAGGAAATTATTTGATCAAGAGAGTTGTCAGAGAACTGAAAGCAGAATTTCCTCGAGTAAGCAAATTTTCTAGTTTATCTCCAATTCCTACATTTCGTTTGTGGCTTCTGGAAAGACTGAAGACAGCCGAGAAAGGTAACGCCATCTTCTTATTCAAGCTGAAGTTACTGACATTTTTTTTTATGAATTTATCATGCATGCTGCTTGTCCCACCCATTAAATTTATTGCGACGTGGGGTTAACGCGTCTCTTATTTTCTAGGTCGGAGAGAAGTTCTGACTTCTGAGGAAGTTGAACAATTAAAATCTTATCTACAGACTGATATGTTGTGGTCGGAACTGAAGAAACTATTTAAAACCAACGGCTGGGCCGCCGATACGAAGCTCGTGTCGTTGCTGGAAGCCCCGCTGATGCGCTTATGTGCGGAATACCTGTACCTGGAAAAAAGAAGAGGTTATGCATTAGATAATGTTGGTAAGAGTGATGCTTTAATTTGTGTGAAATTTTGTCCTTCATTTTGAGATAAGAACATGGATTCAGGATGTTTGAGAATGAAGTTCTGTGGAAGATATTTGGACCTTATCTTTATTGTCTTGACTTCACGCGTGACCCACCTGGACCTGCGTTAAAGCGACGCACGGTTAAAACATTAACCACGCATTCAAAATCCAGCCAGGAGCCCCATAAATATTCTGTTCGCAGACATAAAGGCTAACAACGTTAACCGGTTAATCTTTGTAATGCCGCTTATAGCCGAGTTCACATTTTCCTCACGTGCTACTCCCTCCTCTCTAATACAGAGGAGAGGCCGACATAAGGCAATGGACTGTAAACTGTGTCTTAATCTCTTTGCGATTATCGCTTCTGTCGCAAAGTTCGTCTTTATGCAATTTATGCATGTAAATTGTTGACGTGTTCTTTTCCTGACACTTCCAGCAAATTTTCACCTCCGAAATGGAGCAGTGATGTGGCGGCTGAACTGGCAGGCCGATCCGAGCGCTCGAGGTCTTGGAAACTCTTTTGGCATCATGGTGAATTACAGGTACAGACAAAATTGAAAATATTAATTAACCTTTGTCGCACGAGAAAAGGGAATTCAAACGCTGTACTTGATGGCTGCGCGGTTAACAGTTTTAAGACTTGAAACAAATTTTTGCTTTGAGAAGTACAAATGGTTTTATATGTGGTTAACTGTTGTTAATTTGACTGGGCTCAAATAAATTAATGTTTTTTTTTTTAAAATTTCTGTATTTGTTTAAGATATTTCTTGGAAGACGCAGAGACAAACAGTTGTGCGTACCTAGAGAAACAATACATAGCGGCATCTGACGAAGTACGCCAGTTGGCTGTCGGAGCTAGAGACTTGACGGAGAAGTTCACTTCCAAAATGTAATAAGACGAGGAATGCAAGTGTGAGCATCTGTAGTAGCTACAAAAATTTTGGATCATGAAACTGTAGTAACACTCGCTGACATGGCCACTGAATTTTTCATAAATATAAGTAAAAAAAGGACTTCCACGGTCAGAACGCTGGCCTTGTAATCCTGGGGTCTCGGGTTCGATTCCCGGCGGTGCCCGAATTTATAACTTGTGTTGGGCAAGGCCGTGGTCTAGGCAACACGGAGTTTTCCTCCGTGGCATCCCAACAAATACTCCATTCACACACAGAAGAAGGCAATGGCAAACCACTTCTGGATCATCTGCCAAGAACGTATATGAACAGGTCCCAGTCCGAGAAAAGGATGGAAGGATCCTGTTCATATGGACCTGTCGTCAGACAGAACACTAAATAATAATAAGATGAGGTGGTCTAGCGGTTAGAACGCTGGCCTTGTAATCCTGGGGTTCCGGGTTCGATTCCCGGCGGTGCCCGAATTTATAACTTGTGTTGGGCAAGGCCGTGGTCTAGGCAACACGGAGTTTCCCTCCGTGACATCCCAACAATTACTCCATTCACACACAGAAGAAGGCAATGGCAAACCACTTCTGGATCATCTGCCTAAAAACATATATGGACAGGTCCCAGTCCAAGAAAATAATATGTCGCCAACCTCCTGTAAAGGAAATGGCGTAATGAAGACGAAGTAAGTGACATCACCTTTGGACATGCTGAAAGATTTATATTTATGTATGTGATTAAGGTGCATTATCTTACATTAAAGACAGAATTTAAGATATTACGCGTCATATTTTTGTTTCTGCTAACGTGAGGTACGAGAGAATACTTTACTAATCAAACGCAGAAAATTTTAATTCCCAATTTAAATTTCTATATATTAAATTCTTTACTTCTTGCTCCAAGTAGAAACTTTCCCCACGCTACGCAAGAGACACCTCATGTAAAGACACTGGCACATCTGGTCTGGATTAATTATTTTTAAGGTAAATGAAAAAAAAATATCTTCACCAGTTCTTAACAGTTAAATGCTAAATATTTGTCGCTTTTCAATGACATAAATGACGCTTACCATGGGAATTCACTGACTAAAATAGTTTTTTTTTAATAATATACCAGCATGGAAGAATTAACATAGCATTGCCACATCCTGCCATGTTGAGATGTCAGAGATATCATAACCTTATCGTGACTACGACAATGACAGGTACGAGGTTTTGTGTGCAGCGCACTGGAAGCTCTTTGCGTCTGCTGACTTAAGTGGCCAATCCACGTATGAGTCTGACTCGTGAGCCGGGCTCGGATATATTTTACCGCGCATGCGTAGCAGACTCGGCTCGTGACACCACACCCACAAAAGAGTTTGGCTCGTTGGAACCCGAACCGAGCCAGACTCGTACGTAGAGATAAGTAAAATATTTAGATTAAAAAGTTATGAAATATTTAAAAAAAAATCCTGGAGCATTCACCAGAATTTGACCTGTTACAAATGTGCTATTCTGAAATAAGTGTGATGCGTGAACGATCAAATGAGACGAGAAAACAGGATGAAACGAGGTCTCACTGCCGTTGGCACTATTTGTGAACTGTCGGCGTGCACGTAGAGAGAGACGTTTCGATTAAAAATGCAGTGGCACAGCGATTGAAAAACTCTGAAATCGCGGTATGAGAGGAGGGTTGTGAAAGGAAGTGGCAGTAGCCTATTTTAAAGTATTGTACCAGAATTTCACCTGGAGGGACTGAGGAAAAGCTACCAAAAAAACCTCGGTGAGATTAGCCAATCCTGTGGAAGGGATTTTGGTGTTGAATCTCCAAAATTTGAGGTAGAAGTCTTACGTTTGGTACTTCGATATGACGCATTCGTCGTTTGTTTTAATTTCGTCACATTGCACAGTCTGAATCGTGAGACCACGAGACGGGAGACTGCGAAGAACTGTCAGACCGACACTCGCAGTTGCCTAGGCTGATGGTGATGTGTTTCACTTGGCCACTGTCCTCGTCACCGCTTTGCTCACTGGCGCTCTCTTCCAAGATGTGCGCAGTGGGTACGGCGCTGTGACGTAATCGAGTCGTGCTGATACCGTCCAATAGCGCACGAGGGCTCAGTTCTGCCAACTGCGGGACTGAAATGTCAGCGACATTCTTTTGTTGTCCTTGCGTATGCATCTTTGTTACGTACGTCTGTAGAAGGTGTTGGAGCAGCTCTGCGCCTGTCTGGCATGACAGCGTGCGTCTCTGTGATTGTGTTTCCATCGGAACCGGTCCTGCAAATCAAGTAATTTCTCGTTCTGATTGCGAAACACACAGAAAAATTAATTAAAATAGTAAAACATTCATAAACAAAGTTGTAGATGATGAATGTCTTCTTTGGTGTTGCACCGCGTAGTCTCGTATAAGTTTACTGATGTTTCAGAGGTACTTGATGCTTCCATCATCAGGGCGATGATGGAGGCAGAAAATACCTCTGAAACATTGGCCAGTTTCACCGGATTACGCGGTGCATCACCCGAGAAGACAGACATCTTCATGTTCGCCATCATGAGTACCTGAAATCAGACAAATGCAGTGGAATGCACGTTTAATGCTTACTAGTTCCGTCTCGTGTCTAACTGGTGAAAGTAAAGTTGTCCCTGAAGACAAAACAGAAAGCGGAATCGAACCCTATTCATCACGTTATTTCAGTTTACAGTGACGCTTAATCGGCTATGAACTTTGTGCTACGCCAGCGTACATGACGCAACGACCAGGCCTTGGATCGCAACTTCGTTCTCGCATGTTGGTAATGACAGGCTGAAAATTATAGCTACATTGCAAGTCAAGGACTGGATCACGTAACAATTTTTTTTGTATGCAACCCATCAAGAGGTAGTTATTAGGGTGTTTTTTTTGGCAAAGTGAGAGCGAACACGTGACAACCAACGGCCAAGATTCCTACTACAAATCGCGACAACCCCGTTTTAAGAAAATTCCGTATCTTGAAGATTATTCTGGTGGACACACGTGAAACCGCAGGCTATGAGGTAGGTTCCTGTCGTCAGCGAACAGTCCAACAAGACGAAACGATGCAATCAACTTCACGTCTTAACTAATACTTTCACTTCTAACTTAGTCGTTGGTATTTCTCATGTCCCTGTCGATTTAAACAGCTCCTTGCGTCTTGGAAAAGTGTGATTACATCAGACAAATAAAATGACGATTCAAGGAACGGAGCCCTTATTTAGAAGTCAACAGCTATCAAAGGAAATTCATATTTCACGGACGTAACACCTTGCTATCTTCGCTGGATTGGAAAACTCCTTTCGTTCAACCATCCTGGCCTCAGGAGTGCTAGGAATTCCTACAAGGGGCTTCGCCAACCACTTCTGAGGGACTACATTTCCTTGGGACACCCCCCCAGCCAACGTCCCCCCAACACCAAGTCAAAACCAAGGACTCTCTCCTCCGGGCTTGGACATCCCTGAGCTCTCGCCATCAAAGTCAATGCAGAAGTGACCATGGGACAATGTTGCGTAATAATAACCTTGGGTTTTTTCAGCGCATCAATGACATACGTGATGTGTGTTTGGAATGTAATCGTTCTGTTATTTCATTTTGGATCAAGGGGTACAGAGGGGGATTAAAAAAATTTGTATGAAATTTTGGTGACAAAACTGAAAGGGAATGACAACTTGCGAAATCTGGGCGGAAATGGGAAGGGGGGGGGGATATTAAAATGGGAATTGAGAAACAGAATGTAAAAATGTGTACTGGATTAAATAGACCTGGCTGTGAACGGGGGTCCAATGTCTGTCTTGTGTAAACGCGTTCTTGAACAGCTTGATAATAAGTGACTGACTACGAGCTTAGTGCGCACGCGCGCTGTGCCAGAAGTGATGACGAAATATTTGCACAACGGAATATCAGAACGCAAGATTCTGTCTAAACTTACGTACGATACTGAACTTTGTCTGATTGCGTTTCATGTACCCCCTACAAAAATATATGATACACCCAGTCGAATTTATTTGAAATAGCAGAATAAAATGTATTTGAACATTTAAAAATTAACTCATTAATCCATAAATTCTGTGGTCAATTTATTACGTAATACAGAAACAAATGTAATACTTTCATGGCCAATTTTAAATTTGACAATAGAAAAAATATCTGTTCATATTTATGCTTAATCCTAGTGATATTGATGTTTTTGTCGTAAATACGTCTATACGGAAGGGTCATTCGGCAAACAAGTGAAAGGAAAACGTGTAAGATCCATATCAACAATGTGTAAATATGGACCGACAACAATGATCAGCTTGCGTGCATTGTTATGTTACCTAGGAAACGTCATCTGTTTACTCGGCATTGTTGTTAATATTGTTGTAATTAAAGCCAATATATAAACTTCCTTTCCGTATAGACGTATTTACGTCAGATTCTCCGGAACCGTGGTTCCATTGTCAATTTTTTCTATTGTTGACACAAAAATCAATTGTTACAAAACTGTCAATACAAATATTCCGCACAACAAAATCGAATCTCCCAACAATTTTTGTTTGCAGAGACCGCCACGCTTTGCTGTTCACATCACGTAAAGGGAAAGCAAGCTTCTACCAGAGTAGAAATGGTTAGCACGAAGTCAAGGTCACCCGTAATTCTAATATTTATTTTTACGAACAAACACACTTATTGAAATTGATTATGTAACCACTTCTGATGTCAATAATGGACTAAAATATCGCAGAGAGTGTACAATTCTCTTGTTTTCTGCGGCATTAAGGAACAATGGAGACATAATTATGTTTTCTCATGGCTTATGCATTGTAACAGTTTTATATAAGGCGTGTGAAAATCGAGGACAATGAAAGAATTGCTTATGTATGTTAGCACGCGATTTTCCCGGGGCACAAGATTAAATATGTAATTGTAGCGCAGATACGACGTGAACAGGAAAAACAGTTACAGTGGAACCACGGTTCCGGAGAATTTGACGTAAATACGTCTCTGTAATGTAATGTTATCTTCAATGTCATCCATCTTGTTACGAAAGCGGATTGTTGACGGAAATAATATAACACAACAATGCCGAGTAAACAGATGACGTTTCCTAGGTAACATAATGCACGAAAGCTGACCATTGTTGTCGGTCCATATTTACACATTGTTGATATGGATCTTACACGTTTTCCTTTTCACTTGTTTGCCGAATGACCCTTCCGTATAGACGTATTTACGTCAAAACTATTATAATTTCACAAATCACCTCCCACACCTGTGTCAGTTTAATTAAACTTCTTACATTGTTGTATTGGCATCGGCGACAGAATTATGCAATAAGTGAACTTCGTGTGACAGAGACGTGTGTGAAACGGAAATTCATACGTTTACTCAGAGTAAACAAGAAATACTTTTCTTAAGAACTGGTGAAGTAAGGACGACGCCATCTGCGTCCTGCACACGAGAAACTGCTTTTAGCCTAGAGCCCAAAAGTCTTCTTCCTTCGCACTGATTTCTTTAGATTTCATCAGAATATTTAACAAAACAAAATACACTTTAATCTCCACTCATTTCGTTTTTATATTTCTTTGTTGTTGTCTTCGGAGTTTTAGACTTTCATTGTTGCAGAGTTTGGATATTTTCCGGTCGTATTATAACGAATACACGGGACTATTTACATCTTACAGTTTTTCAGTGACTTTTAGAGACGTGTTTAATTGCAGATTTTTGTCCATAGTTATTTCCATTGTTAAGAGTAAACATCGTGAATGTGAATCCACTCGGTCAGAACGGAACGTAAAAAGAAATCCATAAATCTTCTTTTGCGCGTGCACAGTTCAGAGAGAGACAGAGCCACCAACAATTAAGTGTTAAAATGTTTCTTGTTCCTTTCGATTCTCTGGCAAGATTATTATTCGCTTCAAAACAGCGGAGTCCAATGACCGAAGCTGTGGATTGCGATAAGATTTTATTCACAAAATCCTAAAGCAGCGAACTGCATTACCGCTGGCTGTGATAAGGCAAAGAGTAGACATTAAATTAGAGGAAGTTGATGTATTTGTTGTTTATTTAACGACGCTTTAAGTAACCCAGGCACTGGAAAACACAGCACCAGCCTCGACGATGATAACTCACTTCATGTGTACTATCACGCCCCGCGGCCATGTTGAAAAAGACTAGATCCGGCCCGAAGCAAATTAAAGGTGATTAATTAAACGATGAACTGGAAAGGATAAGGAAGGAAAGGTACCATCTCGGCATTTGTTGAAGAGTTTAAGGAAAACCACGAAAGTACAGCTGGTCTCTGGATTATTTAAAACCCGTGATTTTCCAAATACGAAAGAGGGTTCAATGCTAACCAAACGACCGAGAATTTAATCTTGGATTTCGGTGTAATTTAAACAACAGACAGTGATTAATGTCCGTTTCAAGATTAAACATTATTTATGCATCAGAGACATTGAACCTTAGAACATTTAATGATACCGGAAGGCTCGGGGAAGTCCGTAGTTGGAATTTGTCCTCTTGTCAGCTGAATCCAGTCGACAGCCTAGCACAAATCTGTCTTAAAGGGAAATGAGGTTATGTTCGGTATCATTGTGGTCTTGTGGGATTGCGAACTGTTTGACAGCCCTAATTACTCGGAACTACCACGTGATGTCATAGACAAGCAACGGAGGGCGTGAACTAACTGCAACTCATGACCACGATCCTGTGGCTATACGGCAATCAGGCATAGCCATGAAGATCTTCACTGTACCATAAGCAGCGGACGAGATCAGACGCTCAACGCCATTTCACGATACGTCAATCCATCAATCTCCACGGTTTTATCAGCCTCTTGAGGTAAGTGTAATCATTTCTTACGCGAGTGACGTAAATTATGGAAAGTTGCCGAGTCAAGATTCCGTCACCAACGGCTGATGTAAGAGTCCCGGTTTGTCGTTGTTATGAATTGGTATTTTTTCATTTTAAATTCGTGTACACACGGGGGGGGGGGGGGGAACCACGTGACCTCCGCACGAATAGATCCGAATGTGGCGAGATCAAGATTCTCATGGCCTCGAGCATGAAGACTCTGGAAGTCCTGAGCCGTATAGTCTGGTAGATATTGACCGACGTTTCAGAGGTGCTTACTTCCTCCGTCATCGCCGTGATAGAGAGTGAAATCTCACAAAAACAGGAAGGTTGTGGAAATGCTCTTTGGTCCGATCAATGAATTAATAAAAAGCGATTAGGAATTTCATAAATTAATAAGAAATAGTTTATTAGCATAGATGAAACTGCCCCCCCCCCCACAAATCGTTGTTCAACGCTGAAGAAAATGAAGTTTTTCATTGTGCAATTCACTTTTCTCTGCTGTAAATTCCCATATCTCAAGTGCATATGTTCTCAAAATAACTCAGTCATAGTTTTCATAATGGCCTTAGATGTGGATTGCTGATAAATGGAATCAAAGTTTAGACAAGCGATAGAGCTTGTTGAAACAAATGGATTGATGATAACGACCATTCGGTTGTGTGATAACCCAGCAATTATTGCATATCGATGATGATAAAAAAAAGTTCGTATTGCCAGCGAGCCGCGTGATAACATAACCTATATTCAAATGAAAAGCGCGTGTCGTCTTTTTTATAACCGAAGTAAAAGTAGTTCTTTTCCTTTACTGCAGAGCTCGCTGAAAGCGAAAACCAACGCGAGGCAAGCCCCAAAAGTCACACGAATAATGAAACTCGCTGTTAAAATATTCTTACGACTTCCGTAAGTGAGCTATAGAGGCTGGTTCTGCGTCAACTTTCAACTGTTCCAGTGTTTTGATTTAAATCATAAACCTCATTGTCAGAATTTCTGCTAGTTAAGAATCCCGTGTTAATTGCATGGAACTCCAACAATACGCAGACATGTTGAACACGTGTTTATTTCCATGCAGAAACACGACAGTGTTCATTGTTGTGTTTGCTATGCGAATTCTGTCTGTTGAACGGTCCTTCGGCTGCACGCCTGTGTTTTTTTTTCTTAACCGTTTTAATTGATCAAATGTAAGTCAGATGTCGCAGTTAACAATTGCCGCTCATTCCACGAAACATTTGTTTAAACAACTACGAAACTTCTGGACTGAATTTATTTGAAGTTTAAGAAGCGAAATGAAGGAATATCTCGACAATGCTGATTATTCGCGCAGTTTAAATACCAAGGTAATGGGAATGGTTGTGACTAAAATGTAAAAAAAACTGAAAACTTCGCATGATTTACTATATTTTCCGTTTTGTTTCTAGTTCGTAAAACGGTCATGGAATCCGGTACTTTCGAGAGACCTTCGTGGCTTGAAGCTGAGTTTATTGAAGAAGCACTTCATTCAAGGGAAGAATATGAAGGCGTGTCTGTAGTTGACAGTAAGGTCCAGTTGGCCGCTGGCAAAGGCGATAATTACACCAGTGTCATACATCGCGTCACCATTCAATTCAAACGTAAAAATAACGATGAGACAACAGAAAGGACCAGTCTGATAATAAAAAGTTTGTCTTCAATTGAGATTATGGCAAAATTTCTGTCAGACTTTAAGGTCTTCGAAAAGGAGACGGCAATTTATCAGGTCACAATACCAGCCATGTTTCGCCTTCTGCGACAACACGACGAAAGAAGACAAATCCATTGTTTGACACCATTTTGTTACAAGACTTCCAGACCACACACTCTGATTCTAGAAGATCTGATGACTTCGGGTTTCAAGATGGCCGACAGGCGTGCTCGTCTGGATTTAGCTCATTGTAAAATGACGGTGAAGAACCTTGCTCGATTTCACGCCATGTCTCTGGCGCTCTACGACGAAGATCCAACGAGCATGGATGAGTATTCAGAAAAAGTGTACAATGATACAAGTCGCGAAATGATGATGAATTTTATAACATCGGCAATCAATGCTTTAGCGAATGTGGTGGAGAGGTGGCCTGGTTTTGAAAAGTACGGAGATAAATTCCGTCGGCTATTGCCGACAATTTGGGACCGAATGATGGAGATCGTCAAACCTAAGCCGAACTCACTCTCCGTTCTGAACCACGGCGACTGCTGGGTGAACAACCTGATGTTTCACTATTGCCCGGCCACGGGGACAGTCGATGACGTAAAGTTTGTAGACTTTCAGTTGTCTCGATATTCGTCCCCGGCCCTAGATCTGCAATATTTCGTGTACACAAGTCCCAGCGAAGACATACGATCGAATTACACGGAACTCCTGTTGGAGGAGTACCACAAAGAACTACAAGACACTCTCAAGATCCTTCACTGTGAACACCACGAATTCACCATCGATCAGTTGAAGGAAGAATTTGAGGAGAAATCTCTCTTTGGACTAATCGCGGCTGCCACAGTCCTCTCTGCTGTTGTAGCAGACCCAAATGATGTAATGGACTTGGAGAATGTTAAAGAAGATGGAAGCAATATGGATCTTAAGTTAGTGGAGAAACCCCTTTCGGGGAGACGCTACAAACAAGCTTTAGAGAAATTAATACCACATTTTGAAAAGAAAGGGTTGCTTTGAAGAATAAGGACCTGAAACAATAAGAGGAATGTTTTCATACAAAAGGAAAACATTTCTAGACCTTTTAGGTCCGATTTATATTTTTTATATCTGAAATTACGCTCGAACCTGAATCTTACATAATTTCAAAAAAACCTATAAATTTTTAAGCCTGCGTATTAAAAGAACACGGCACTCCAAAGTCAGTCTCCATATACGTTTTTGAATTCCGAACAAAAATTGTCAAAATTATTATCCCTCTTTTCGCTAAATGGAAACAAAACATTTCAACTCGTAGATTTGTAAATTAAAAATCGCTGACAAACGAAGTATATGCTCGACTTATTTTTATTTTTTTGAGTTAAAATAAATAGTGACGCTGTCACGTGGTGTGGACATGCTAGTATTTTGACTTGTTCCACAAATTAATGAAGCACAATCCGGCTAGAACAAGAAACGATGGCAGCCAAGGCTTCACTGTGGGTGGCCTTGGAGACAGAACCGCGCACTTGGCCTGAACAATGACGACGATGATGATGATGACCGTTGATATTTCGGGCATTGTTGTGTGGCTGTGTTCAATGGAAGCTGACCTCGGAGTCAATTAAGGCGTGACCGTGACGAAGCAATTATTTTGTTCAATTTCAGTAAGTCAGGCTTCAGATACTTGGCGATAATCGATACCTGACGATAATCGATACTTGGCGATAATCGATACCTGACGATAATCGATCCAGGCGTTTTACATTTCGCGTAACAATCGACAATTATAAGAAGAGGGCATCTATATGACTAGGCGATTTAAAAGGTGTAAATTTATTTTAAAACATGGCAGTTACTCAAGTCAGTGTTTAAATAAATCCGCAAATGCTGGCGTATGAATACAAACAGACTAAAAAACCTGCGTTGTGAAGTTAGACGACCATGGAAAGATAACCTTTCGATATTCTTGTCACCGTAGAAAGGTTGATATATTATTAGTATTATTATTATTTTAAGGAAGCTGTTTTAAATGTGTGTTACACGTCAAATGAGAGTGGAAAGTGAACACATTCGAATTTCGAAGGGAGCGTAAAATACATTGTTCTAGAGCTTACCATTTTTTTTTACACAGGCCAGCGAATTGTTGTCTTAAAAACCGTTCCTTTTTATACGTGAGGAAATATGGAATTATCTTATGTTAGCATGCACGTATCAAACAATGTTATTTTGTGTTGTATTGTATTAAATTGAATTAAATAAAACAATGATAATGTAATATATCGGATCTATTTAATTTCTGAAATTAATTTTTAAAAAAAATAACAATGACTTTAGGGCGAATCACTCTGCAGAAGCTAAATCGAGTACATTTAATCCAGTTTGGTACCAGACTCTTCATTTAAAGGTCGAAAATAATCCTTTCGTGATGCAACTTAAGTAATAAGTAACAAATCATTTTATCGAATATTCTAGTGTTATATTTGCAATTACGTAAATGTTAAGTACCACTACAAATATGAAAATGTTACCTTAAATATCATTACAGATGACATGTAAGTAGGCAAGAGTTTCGTATTGTTTAATTAACCCCTAATTTCTGACAAAATGGAGTTTTTTAAATATCAAAGTCCAGAGTTTTCTTTTCTATTTTTAGTTCATGAATTTATGCAAACATGGGAGAAAACTAATTTCAATTCCTGTTGAAACAGTTTCGTAATTTACGCAAGCAGAAATGATAACGCCTACGAAAATGTTTCAAGGTCTCGTTCTACCTGATCCCTGACCGTGATTCCCTCATGATTAAAACTTCCTGATAAGGAAAGTAAGTACTCATTTTCTGTTATCTCCAGTCGAAGAGAACAGTGTCTGGGGTCCACACTGAGTACCTTCTGCATTCCGCTTGAACCCGGATGCTCTTGACTGGTAAGTTGCCTTAAATTAAGTAACTACAGGGAACAATATTGATCTAAGAGACTGGGAGTAACACGAGGGTGGAAAGTTCCATTATGAGAAGTTGGTATGTATTTTTCAACTATTATTAATCAACTGAACTCTGAGAATAATAGGAAATGTTCTGTAGGTATAACTCTGAATTACTGGATGTTTATGTTAGGTGGTAAGTATAGTTACCACTCTGAACCAATTCTATTTCATGTAACCGTGAAGGTTCCAGAACGAATCGACGTGGAAGTAAGTACTTTGCTTCGAAGTCAGGATATGTCAACCCTTTAAAGGCTATCCTGACCGAATTTTGTGACCGCCATGTTGTCACTTTAAACTGCAACCTAACACAACCGACTCTGATCCCCCGTCCCCCCAAACTGCGTACCGAGGTTCTTTCTCAGGGGGCAAGTCGGCCGTAGCTTAAAAGCGGCCTCTCGCCACTATCATCGGTGCTAAGAATACGTGGAGCTATACCTCCACGTCCAAATATATTTATTAACCTCAAGACCAAATTTACCTTAAAAACATCATGTTCATATATCTCATGAATATTTATCGATTCATTCAAATGTCTTGAGAGATAATCGCATTCAACTGATAGTGACGTAAGTCCTTATTTTCCTCAGGGCTACCATCTCGATGTTGTTAATGGGTCGAACCCCCCCCCCCCCTCCCGTGGACTGTGGGCAGACAACGACATTTAGGTGGAACACGCTGCTTCAATCTTCAGGAATGAAATACCTACCTACAAGTTCAAACGGTGTCTGTCACAACCCATAAAATCAGACCCAGTTTCACTGCGATGTTAGGATAGTAGTTTAAAGAATAAGCGTAAACACATAATTATCCTCATTGGAGGGAGATGTGCTTAAGTGGAGAGGCTACGTCTACTTTACCTTTCGTTTTACATTACAATTGTTTTCTGTTTACTGTGCAGACGTCATTTTTATCCACGATGGGGACCACAAATGCTGAAGTATCGATACCTGCTTGGTTGAACGCTGAATTCGTGGCCGAAATCATCTCAGAAGAGGATGACATCAAGAACTTCTCTATCATAGACCTGGACGTGAAGCCAGCTGTTCCGAAAGGAAGTAATTATATGAGCACGCTGTATCGGATAGCAGTCAAATCCGAAGACAGCAAAATTGAAAATGGCGTAAACAAACATTTCATGATTCTCAAAACACTCCCGCCCGGAAAGGTTTTGCAAAATCTCTTGTTTGATCTGAAAGGATTTCAGAAAGAGTTGCAGATGTATGAAGATACTCTACCTGCGATGTACCGTGCGTTGAAAGATTCCGAAACGTCCACGAACAGAAGGACGCTTCCACTGTCTGCAAGATTCTTCCCAAATAAGATGGACAACATTATCGTGCTGGAGGACCTACAAAATCTTGGATACAAGATGGGGAACAGAGTGACTGGTCTCGATGTCGAACACTGCAGGATGGCCGTCAAGGCTTTGGCAAGATTTCACGCAGCATCAGTGGCTTTGTACAAAGTCGATCCATCCAGTATCGATAGCTACACCGAGGAACTGTATCAGGACACGGATAAAAGTCGAGTACAAACGGGCATATTCTTAAAACAAAATATAAACACCGTCGCTTGTGAAGTAGAGAAATGGACTGGGTACGAACATCTCGCAGACAGCATCAGAGAACTGATTCCTACAGCTCTGGACCAATTAGTAAACGCTACTAAACCAAAGAAAGATTCTCTGAATGTATTAAACCACGGAGACTGCTGGGTAAATAATATGATGTTCCATTACTGTCCGAAGACAGGCAGAATCGATGACGTGAAACTAATCGATTTCCAGCTTGTTCGATTCTCATCTCCAGCAGCCGATCTCCAATACTTCCTTTGCACAAGCACAAATGATGACATCCGGTTCGCTGGGAGAGATCATTTGCTGAGGGAGTACCACGCAGAACTCACGGACACCCTGAAAGTCCTGGGTCTCGAATCTGGGTTCACGTTTCAGCAGCTGAAAGACGAATTTGAACAGATGGAAGTATTCGGACTGCTGATTGTATTTACATACTTAAGTACGATGCTGGCCGGAGCAAATGAAATACCGGACTTGAACGAATTGCAAGAGGAACACATGAACGGGGGCGCAGATCATCATCCCATGGAGAAGGCAATTTCGGGCAGACGCTACAGACACGTGGCGCAGACATTTCTACGTCACTACGATGACAAAGGACTGTTGGCCCGAAAGAAACGTGATTTAGTCGATGTTCAACAGAAATAAAACCAGTCACACGCGGAATTTTGATAACTCAGATCAGACACTGCAAACCTTAAGTTCCAGACACGTCCCACAAAATAAGAAACATTTTCATATCACATACACAAGAATATTGCGTGTAACCAAACAGGTCTCCAAACAAATGTTACGCGTATCACTTTAACACTAAATTACATGCATTATAAATATAATTAAATATGAATAACGATTTTAAAGAAGATTACTATCTTCTGGGTTGTTGCGCCGTGTAGGCTGGTAGAGGTTTACCGACATATTAGACGTTCTTGGTTTCTCCCTGCCTCTATGAAACATCGTCCTGATGATGGAGACAGCAAGGCCCTCCGAAACGTCGGTAAACTCCTACCAGACTACGCGGCGCAACAACTCAGAAGATAGCCATCTTCGGATTCACCGCCTTGTAAATCTCAAATACTACAACGAATTTAAAGCGATTTGGAGACACGTGATATACTGAAATGTATTTTAGTGTTCTACCACATATAGAAGATTAATAAACCGTGATATATAATAAGAGAAGAAAGTAGTAAGATAGAACAAAAGTATAAAGTGTACAGATAATTTTGTTTTCCTGTTATAATAAACAAGTGTTTATTCATGAGATGGTAAAGTTGCGTCATATTGTGATATAATAAATATATATTATTTAAATCTTGTCCGTCTAATCACAATAAATTCTTATTAAATATTAAAATATTACAATAATTAACATTTAAAATATTTAAAATATTAAATGATGTTCTTTATCGAAATAATGATGGTCTAATGTAAATCGAATATTTCGATAAAGAACATAATTTGATATATTTTAAATATTTTAAATGTTAATTATTGTAATATTTTAATATTTAATAAGAATTTATTGTGATTAGACGGACAAGATTTAAAATATATAAAAATATATAAGTGTTTATTTGTAAACTAAGAAAAACAAATTTAAAAATAAACAAAAGAATGAAATGTAGCGGGCAATTTACAACAGACTGTAAGACACCGCAAGCTTGTATACGCAAAAGCCTTGACTATCCAAGGAAAAAAGTTCCTATTAGATTCAAAACAAGGAAATTATCCGCCAAGAATGACGGAAGGTCCGAAATGAGTGAACACACACAGTCATAAATATTATCCATCAAGGCCCAAAATCACGTGTATTGAAAACGTAATAAACGCAAATATACCGCACATCTTAAATTTCCCAACAAATTTATGATATATTTGAACACCTTACAAGGTTTTGTCTATGGCATTGAACTATATTTACAATGTTACATGATCACGTAATTATTTAAGGAATCTTATCTTTCTAAGAAATATTAAAAATGATCTATAAGTCTACATAATGATAAGGTTTACAGTTTACACAGCATCGAGAGATTAGGCTAACAGAGGCGTATCTGAAGTCCCACGTCACTACAGCGCACAGAGGCTAGTTCACAAGGTATGACGTGCGACGAGAGCCCCTTGTTACAGAAATTGTGGGAAATGACGGCAAGAAAGCTTAGCAAAGATCCAGCCGGTGTTCGAACCGCGTACTTTTACCTACAAAGCTACTTCGCCAGATTAATATTTTTACTCAGAAAATTACAGGAATCTTGATTATTTTAAAATCTGATGGCAGGGACTAGAAACGTGAAACAATTTATTTATTTCAAATTAGCACCGTGCAAATTTAAAAACAAATGCCACATTTAAATTTATCTTGTTTCCAGCTACGCTCTGTAGAGTGTAGCACCAATATCAACGTTTGCCGCCATTAAAGGGGTTATCAGCTGAATCATCAGTTGCGTTGAAGTAGCAACCGCTCACTACTTCAATGTCGACGGAGTCAACACGATTTCTGAACGTGTTGTAGGCCGAGGCACAAATATCCAGGATGTGCTAATAATACAGGTAGGAAATAAACATTGTTATTTGCACATGAACGTGCCAGTACGTAGCTTAACAAATAGGTAAAACTCGATAAATAAATATTTACCATTTAAAGCTTAGTGGTCGATGTCTATCGCACTGATTCACAATCTATAAGTCTCGACTTTTCGTAAGCTTCGTATAATTCTCGGTGTGAATGGTGAAGTGTTGTGTTTACTTTGCGGTACGGGCCGGATTAATAAATAATAGTGCAGAGTGCAACTACGGAAGGCCCAACCAACCAAATTCCTTCGACAACTTGCCTGACAGGATAACCTCCCATCAGCAGCAACAAATCCCAGTTTGAATGGTCGAGGCTCCCGCCACGACGAAACCCCGTTAGCGTTAGCAAAATTTCCGTTCTTATATTACGACCGATTACCATTTCCAGCAATGCGTCTTGTGCGCAGGAATGGTTTCACCTAGGTAGGGACGATGCTTGCGCTTGCGCAGGCCTCTGCCCTCAGTTAGCTTCTTTGGTTGGTTGGTTGGAACTACGGAAGGAAACTCTGATCCTACACGTAAATAATTTCTTTGGTCATCACAGAAAAAGATAATTTCTTTGGACAAGAAAACTTCACGTTACAGTATCTATAACAATTCGTTTAAAATATATCTGTTAGACTTTTAGCCACTCCTGCATGAATAAATCTAGTCCGCTAATGCATGAAGTCTGTAAATGATTACAAGACGTAAGTGCTCTGGAAGAAAGGCCAACTTTAACACTGCTCCTATCTGTTGTACTCGACCTCCTTAGACCGTCCATAATCTTCGTACTTTGCCCTGGTACGAGCATCGGGAATAGGTTAGGTTCAGATCACGATAGTTTAATTAAAATTAGTTTAGTTGTGATAGGTTAAGTTAGGCTACGCTAGGCTCTGTTAAAATGCTGAATTTTTTAAAAAAAATTCTATTTTATTTAATTCTGGAAATTTTTGTGTTTTCGAAGTTTTTGAATTTTTCTTATTCTGTGAACTTTTGAAATTTTTCGATATTTTTTTTCTCTAAATTTGGAAGCTTTAAAAGTTCTTTCAATTTTGTGAACGTTCGTAAAAATTTTAAATTATGTTATATTTATCAAAAATTATGAAAATTTGTATGTTTTTTTTCTTTTAGCATTTTGAAAATTGATGTTGATAAAGTGAGAAGAGGAATAGGGCATAACAGTGAACGAAGATTACTTTCCGTTCAGCGAGTCACTGTAAAAACCACAGGTTTCGCAATGAGCCCTACAAAATTTCGACATAAGTATCCAAATTCCTTACATCAGTTTATCAAATGTGTAGCAAAACAATAATATATTGCGTGTATGACATCGTAACTTTTTATAATATACAAACATTATACTTCAGATCGTAAATACCTTCATACATAGATTTAGTGCAAAAGTTAAAGATTACAAAGAACCTTAACAAAATGAAGGAATGCAAGCTGAAACGTAGAGTATAATAAATCTCAAATATAAAAAAACTGGTATAATTCAGAACGCCTTATAGAATTAATTATTGCTCAAAAAAAAATAACACGAGTAATTTCTCAGTGCCAACAAAAACAACAAAGAATCCGAGGGCAAAACAAGGACAAAACAGGCCAGAGGTTAAATTCAGTAAAGCAAAAACTTGTAACTTTTACACAGAGGAAATTATGTCATGACAATTACAAACGTCTCACAAACACCAACACAAAAACAGGCCTCAAAACTACACTTAAATATAAATTAACTGCAGACCAATTCAAGGTCGAATGAATGTGGCAATGCGGAATAAGTAGGACGAGTAAATTAAAATGCAGCGAACACTTAAAGTGTCTTAAGTTACTAAGACCAGCACGCACTTTAAAATCTAACGCACTCTTTTATAAGAGAACTGTAAAAGAAACAAAATTCACGACGTTCAGATATGCTGGAATATTACGTGAATGCGTCAGAACCTTCGACTATTAAAGTGGGCAACCAAGGAGCCAGACGCAACCTGCGATACGAGTTGCTTAAATAAACTGACGGCGCAGGCGCCGTAAGCACGACGCCAGTTTACGTGGAAACCATGAGTCAGCAGGTAAGGAGGCGGCCGACCAGAGCATCCTGACTTCCGAGACTCGACAGAGCCCAGGCGGTTCGGGCCAGGAAACGATAAATACGGTAAGGAAACTTAAATAGTTTGCCAATGTTACTGATTATGACAGCAACTGTGCGTATACTGATGACAATAACAAACAAACTAGAATTTCATACATACACGTTTCGACTTATAATATTATAGTCATCTTCAGACTTTCATGCACTAGAGCAATATTTGTATGTGCGTGCGTGTTTGTAATGTACAATGTTATAAAGGGTGTCCCACTTAATATGGGAATTCGATGTTTATAAAGGTTGTCCCACTTAATACGGGAATTCGATGTTATAAAGGGTGTCCCACTTAATATGGGAATTCGATGTTATAAAGGGTGTCCCACTTAATATGGGAATTCGATGTTATAAAGAGTGTCCCACTTAACATAGGACCCAGAACGACAGCATACCGCAGAAGGGAGTAAACTATCGTCGAATGAGTAGGTCACAACCGTAGTAAGTGGGTTACAAATTACGCGGGACACTTCATAAACACGAGAAACCGAGGCATATTCGTCAGATAAACCAACAGAACTTATAAAAAAATAATGCATCACATTTTATGTTCACAGCGTCACCGAAACTTGTGGAAAAACAACATGGAGAACATTTCGTCTGTCCCTGATTGGCTGGATAAAGGATTCCTGGAGTCTGTAATTGGGAACGAGGTCAGTGGTTCAAATATCGTAGTAACAAAATACGACGCCCGGCCTGCAGTTCCGAAAGGGGACCATTTCTCCAGCTGTCTTCTGCGCGTCAAAGTGAAGTACTGCTTCAAAGATGTGGACCACATCGACTCCACTGGGAGCAGCAGCTTCATAGTTAAGAGCCTTCCGACGGCCAAAATCATGATTCATCTTTTGACCGAGACAGGAATATTCCAGAGAGAAACAGACGTGTATCTTCAAGCATTACCAGCGATGTACCGGCTCTCAGAACAGCTGAACGGCTCGAAGGCGCACCATCTGACATGCAGATGCATACACTCCGAACCTGACATTCTCGTCCTGGAAGACCTTCGTGTTCTCGGCTACGAAATGGCCGACCGCAGAAAAGGTCTCGACCTCTCCCACTGTCAAATGGCACTGAGATCTTTGGCACGTTTCCACGGTATGTCCGTCGCACTTCACAAGAAGGACCCAAAATCTATGAGTTCATTCAGTGAAGTTTTTTACAAAGAAAAGAATCATCCAATTATCAGCAGTTACATGGAACCAGCCATAAGGCGTCTGGCTTCTGCCATTGCAAATTGGCCCGGATATGAACGTTTCGAGGATAAGTTAAGAGACTTAGCCGAAACAAGCTTTATAAAGATAACAGAAGTTGCAAGACCCAAAGACGGATCGCTGTCCGTCTTAAACCACGGAGATTTTTGGACGAACAACATAATGTTCAGGTATTCTTCCGACCGCGACGAAGTTCTAGACGTAAAATTTGTCGATTTTCAAATTTCACGGTTCACATCGCCGGCTTTGGACCTTCAGTACTTCATGTACACAAGTCCAAATGAAGAAGTCCGCTTCGAACACACGGACGACCTCCTGAATGCCTACCACGTCGAGCTGAGAGAGACACTGCACATCCTGGGATGTTCCGATGTGGAATTTACCTTCCAGCAGCTCAGAAAAGACTTTGAGGACAAGGCAGTTTTTGGGCTTATTACGTCTTGTACTTTGCTTAACCTCATACTCGCTGACCCGGAAGACGCCGTGGATTTGGAACATCTGACGCTGGAGGACATGAGAGCTGTTGAAGACAATCCGATGGAGAATGGATTTTCGGGATCTCTCTATAGAGAAACGTTCCAAAATATTCTTCTTCATTTCGAGAGCAAAGGTTTGCTTTAAGTTTGGATAACCTCAGGCGACTCGTGACTTATTATATGCCAACTGCCCACAGACGGCGTTCGAACTTTAGCTTACAGTTCTCAGATACACGTACGAAATATATTCCTCGATTTATCAAACAAAAGCCCTGTGCCATTAGAAACACGTAAGATTATTTAAAAAAAATTAGTCAATAAATAAAAGACGTCTGAACTGCCATTCCGTTTATAAACCTGTGTATGAGATGATAATGTTGCGTCATATTGTGATAATTATAATTGTTTAATTTTAACCGTCTAACCACAATAAAATATTTTATTAAATATTAAAATATTATTATTACAATTAACATTTAATATTTAAATATTTAAAATATATTAAAATGATGCTCCTTCTATCGAAATGTTCGATTCTAATTGTAAATTTTAATATATTTTAAATATTTAAATATTGAATGTTAATTGTAGTAATAATATTTTAATATTTAATAAAATATTTTATTGTGATTAGACGGTTAAAATTAAACAACCTGTGTATGCATTCCTGACTAACATTTTAAAATAAAAAAAGAATAAAATACTCTATTTCAGTTCATATAGGTCTTCATTAACTCCGCCATCTTATAAATTCCTTCATATTTGCGTGGCAAAGATAACATCTTACGGACCACAGCTTCTTAATCTGATCTTCATGAAATTGTGTGGCTGCGTGCAGTAATTTATCTTAAATTATCGCTAATGTAAAGTAATATAAATAGCCTTGAAATCTATTCGGGAGGGAAAAGCCTTAACCTTGTTAAAAAGTGCCAGCATCTCTTTCGGTACGCTCTTGAGCCCTCGAGACCATCCCAACACTCCGACGTAGTTTGAAGTATTCTCACTAGAGTGCAGAAACGGACAGTCTCCTGTGAACCTACCTTGAATGTCGTGGGTCGAGCGTGTTCTTTACGCGCATTGATACAAAATGCAAAGGAGATTATACGATGATCATCACACCCACAAGAAGTGATTGTTACTATTTTTTTTCTGCGGGAAGAACAACAATGAACGATGCTAATAAAAAATTGTGTTTTCCACATCAACGAGCAACGAGTTAATAATGTTTAGGGAAATAATCGCTAATTCTTCTGGGAGGGACAGTCTACACCAAGAGACAAATCTTAAGACATTTCAGGAACTCACCGGCGAATACGAGTTCACTGGTGTCGTCGTGCGCCCGCCAGGGCACGGCTGGACCTTGCTGCGGGTTGCAAACCGGTCCAAATCGACTGCTGCCTCCGACTGCAGTCGATGCTGAGAGATTGCTTCCGATCAGGGTGTCTGGACGCCCGGGCCTGCGGAAGGCAACGACGGGTCTCTCCCTGAACAAAAGAAACGAGAAGAATTGACGAAATGAACCGGAATCGAAAGACTGCATTGCGCATGCGCGATCATTAATCCTTCGTAGCACACAAAAATTCATTCAAATATTACAGAATTCAGTCCGTACCGCAAATAAAACACGGAAGTCACAGTTACCAGTCGAATTAAAGGGTTTTTTGGCGATATTTCTGGTTCTCACGGCGGTTAATATCAAAAATGACGTTTCGGAGGTACTACCTCCATCATCAGGACGATCTATAGGATGTCTGGTGACATTACGTCAGTACAATAATATCTTATGTTTAATGGAAATCTGTGGAGGCGTGAGGTCCGGTGATCGCGGTGGCAAGTCTGTTGAACACCACGACCAATCCACCTGAAAGGAAACTTTAATCGGGTACCGCGTCACGTGTCGACTGGATTTCTTTTTGCGTGTGGATTAAATCGTATAAAAATTTATGGAACTTCTGAGAATCGGAGCCATTTTGAGACGTTAAAGCGTCGAGACGAAGTCAGTGGCGGTTCTACCTGGGTGATTCGGCCCCGGAATACGAGTTGGAGCTCTTGCTGGAGATGGCGGAGGCCACGCGGCTCCCGATGTGACATCGGATGCTCTTGGAGGTGGTGAAATGCGCCCGGTTGTTCCTTTCCGGTCGGAGGAGGATTATGTACATCTTCGGCAAGTACAGGAACACGAGCGTGACCGTGGCGCTGAGCGTCACGCACATGCACATCGTTATCACCTGAGGAGGGAAGAAGGCGCCATGTCAGGAGGTCCAGGGTACGAATCTCAGCCCGAAGACCGGCTATCCCGAGCTTTTCGTGGTTTTCTTCAGCCACTACTCTAGCCAAATTCTCCGAGAAGTGTTTCTCAATCCGGGGGGGGGGGGGTACTTATACAAACCTTGGAGTCGCTTCCGAAGTAGATGGGGATGAAGGCGACCCAGATGACGCACGTCGTGTACATGGCAAAGCCTATGAACTTTGCCTCGTTGAAGTTCTCCGGGACGTTCCGCGTCTTGATCGCGTAAAGGGTGCACAGCGCTATTAGAAGAAAGTCGAAAGCCAGGGGGGCGAGGACCCCCAGGGGAGTCGTGTTGCAGGCGAGCACCACGCGGTCCAGAGCAGGGAAGAGCCGAGTCGGGGCGGCAGGTTCCAGAACTAGCATCGCGACGGAGACGCCCGCCTCGACGCCGATCAGCGTACACGTGATGAACACCTGAGAAAAGTGTTCTGTCACTCACTGACGAGGGGGTGGCGAAGATGCTATATGTAAGGGAGGGAGGGGGTTGAAATGAGTTTGTCAACTACCCTATGCCCCGATAGTAAAATGACCGTCTGGAATGATGAGATAATCCAAAGCAGAAAACATCGACTCATTAAAAATTATTCGATAGCCCCTAGACCCGTTAAGAGCACAGATATTAAAAAATATTATTCCATAAGGTCAAAAATATCTTCACAGGAAATATTACCAACAAGTATATTATTAAAAAAAAAATTGCATATTGTACGGACTGTCCCAAAAAATGTATACACCAAATTAAGTTAATAAAATTAAGGAATTTTAATAAACTAGATCATTACATACGTCAGCATTGGCATTTAAATTTGGTGAATTAGCGAATATATTGTAGGCGTTCAAAATGAGCGTCGTTAAATTAGTGGAAAAAGTTGATAGAAACTGACTAACAAGATTCCGCCGATGCGTATACATTTTTTGAAACACCCTGTATATATAGACGGCAGGGGGCACGGCGAGGCACCTGGGCGGCTGCGGACATGAACCGCGGTTTCCTGGTCGGAAAGCGCTTCTTGGAGCCGGCGAGGATCCGGGCGATCCGGTTCGTCTTTGTCAACAGAGACGCGTAGATCATGGCGAAGCTGAGTCCAGGCAGCAGGCGAGACAGACTGCAAGAGAGCCAGGAAGGTTCGGCGAGGATCGGGAAGGTGGCGGCGTGGCTCAGAGTCATTCCCGCGAGAATCAGGTAGCTGAGCTCCCGCGTCGAAGCCTTGACCACCGGGGTGTCGTTGTAGCGGACGAACACGGCCCCGGCAAACGCCGTGGACAGGAACCCGAGGCACGAGACGGCGATGGAGACGATGGCCTGGCTGTCCGACCACTGGACGAACTCCGCGGCGATCTCGTCGCACGCTGTAAATGGGGAAGTCACTGAGCGACTTCACGAGACTCGGTTGTCTGAAGCTAATCAACAGATCAACTTCTTAAAACGTCCAAGGTGTTCTAACGTTTCGGCGAACACTTTAGTTGCCATCTTCATGTGAATGTTAGGAAATCCTTGGCAGTGGAGGCTGAAGTTGTTTGGGCACATGACAGGAACGTTTACAGTGGGCAGCGATCACGTGGTTCAGAAGAAAGTTCCTCATTGGACCGACCCCCCCCCCCGACAGATTTTTATATGGGTTTTCAACCTCCCAAATCAAACGGATATGCATCCTGAAGATGGCAACTGTATTTGCCTTAATGTTGGAAATACTAAAAAAAATAGACACTGATCATTCCATAAAACCGAGGTTACATTTTTATGCAGAAATAATTGAATAACTAAATACAAAAATTACTAAATTAAATGCCAACCTAACAAAAACGACGTTAAATTACCAAGTAACAAGAAACGAATCCCTTAATTAAGCGACTAACTAACCAACTTACAAACTAATCACCTCAAGGTAAAGAACAAAACCGACCTGTCTTGTTAGCGTTTGGCAGAAATCCGGTAGGGCATGGCCGACAGGTGGTATCGTCCAGGAGAAACTCGTTGATCGCACATGCGACGCAAGCCCAACAACACTTCTGTTCCTGACCCCCGGTCTGGAAGTTCTGGTGCAGAGAAAACAGAAAAAAAAAACACGTCGCTCTACAGAATGTTCATTTTAAAGCAGCACCGAGCGCCGTACAGCAGACGAAATCGTCGGTCGCTGAGCGACAGCGGTGCTGTCCCCCTCTACGAATATCTGCACTGCGACAAAACGACATCACCCTGTATTTACCTATTCCATTCTGAATCTCCGTTAATTTGAGTACACGTTATAATTCATGCTGCGACTGTATTTGCGCCAAATGGAAAGTTTTCTTGTGGGGAAACGGAGAACAAATTAATTCCAGCAAAAACATTAATTTTGATGTATTATGTGACAGAGTTAAATGTCTGCAGCTGTCAATACGACGCACGAAGCAGTCATCGCTACAAAGCACCGAAACCTCACAAACTCAAGCGTCTATAACCACGCACTGGCCATTAACGCAATCTGGTGAATGAAATATCTTGGAAAACGACCACTTGATAGACAAGAAGCAGATGCAAGGGCCATAATAACATGGGTTACGATTATGAGACATCGCTGGGTCCTGCTCGATACTGTGTCCAGTGACGTGCTCAGATTTTAACTGCGCTAAAACTTTGCGTTATATTATCGAGGTTTATAAGACGGCAAATCAGAGAGCGAATGAGTCAGTCAAAGGTCAGGTAAACATCACGAAGTCGAGTTATTTTTTTTTTCTCTGTGGTAGAAACGGAATGTTTAAACATTGTTTAGGCGAGCATCGCTTTAAAATTTTAGTTCCGAAACTACGAAGCCTTCACACAGAACAAAGAACCACTGGACTCCCCGTTCTCCGAGCTTCGCTATTAATCTGGGCGCATGAACCGAGCCACCCGAGATCAGCCGCGTCTACAAGCAGACTTGATTCCGTCTTTATTCAAGTTTTCCCAATTACTACATTTTTGCTCGTATTCAAAACTAGCCTTGTAATTAGCCAGACTTTTTCATTTTCTCCATTCAGAGATATTTGCGTCATGCTTCGTTACCGAGTGTTGCGGGTGAGTGGGTTTCTACAGAGGCTGTCCGTCTTCTTTTGTACTCGGAATATACAAGAGGGTTTAAGTTAATGGAGACTTTCGTAGCTTGTGACTCCAGTAAAACTATAATATACGAGGCCAGAAGTAGAATAGCAAAACATTCTACAAGGTGCGATCGGAAAGTTTCAAGACTGCGCGTATAAAAACCCGTACACTTATCTCAGGTATTAAATTCATCCATCACCCTCGAAGTAGTTCCCCTGGGAGTGAACACAACGATCCCAGCGCCGCTGCCAAGCCTGGAAGCATCCCTGGAAATCTTTCTTTGTCAGCCTGTCAAGCACCATCTGCGATTCTGCCTGAATCTCTTCTATCGTCTCAAATCTCCTTCCCTTTAGCTGAATTTTCATCTTTGGGAAGAGGAAGAAGTCACACGGAGCTAAGGAGGGTGCGGGATGACGGCCATGGTGTTTGAGGCCAAAAACTGCCGAACTTTGAGGGCGGTGTGCGCTGGCGCGTTGTCATGATGCGTCGCATGTGGAGTTCTTCCTTTAGAATCAGCTGACAGGTCCCATAGCCTATCCCAACAATGTCGCACAAGTCGTTGATGGTACGACGTCGATCTTCGTGAATGGCCTGCCGAATCTTCGTAACATTTTCGGGCGTTGTGCTCGAAGATGGTCGTCCAGAACGCTCGTCATCATCGACAGAGGTTCGGCCATTTTTAAAACGTGAATGCCACACAAAAGTTTGTGCACGACCCATTGCGGACTCCCCAAATGCTTGCTTTAGCATTTCATAGGTTTCCGTAGTCGTTTTGGCGAGTCTTTGGCAAAATTTGATGCACACGCCATTCCGAAATCGCAGGAGGGTCGGTGTAATGCACTACCAAAACGCCCGTAACTAAGAAACAAATGCTAATTCGATAATGCCGGCTGGCACACTGATTCACTATGAATGTAGGCCGCACCCCCTAGCGGCAGAAGCTCGTACTACATCCGGTTCGCCCTCTATTGACACAGTCTTGAAACTTTCCGATAGCACCTCGTATTTGCCTGTCCCAGATTGCTAAAAAAAAATTAAAAAATATAAAAAATTAACAAAAACTTCTCGGCTTAAGACTACTTACAGAAATGACTAAATAAGAAAGCATTGTATTCTTGCTTATTGTTATTAATATTACGAGAGTTTTATTTATGCTTTGGACATTTATAAATTACCATTTTAAAATATCCAATCAATATCGAGGAGAACGGTCTCTTCTCTTCACATACTCCAACCAAAATGTCATTACCACTTTTCATCTCGCACATGCGTACTACATGTATCACCCATCTCATCCGTCCTTTCGAAATGATTTGTAAACGTTCTAGGCCCTTCGTGGCATTTGTTTGTCGGTGAGGAGTTGTAAGTCCCCAGCCCATTCGCCAATCTGGAGGACCACCCACTGTCGGACGTTCGCGACTAATTAAATATATTCCCAATCGTAACGACCTGTTTCATCGGGATAACCCGTGGCACAAGCCCAAACTTGTGTACAATAAAAGTGACCTCACCCTGTAGAATCCGGGCTGGCAGGGCTGTGAGCAGACCGACTCCACTTTCTCCCCCGAGCGGGGCCACTGAAGTTCGTCGTCTTGCATGACCAGAGACCCGTTGTTCCAGTCCCCAATGCGGATGTAATCGTAGCTACCATTGGCCAGCTGCTGGAAGTTCATTATGTAGTACCTGGCCAAATTAACGCCTGTTATCGCTTCAGAAGTGAGGCTAAAAATCCAACTCTTTTTTGGTACTCACCTTAAAAACAAATTATCAGAACTCAGTCTTTTAATTTACATCAAACGTTTGGATATAACTTTAAATTCTCCTCTGACTGCATAAAATCTACGTTTTTCCTCAGATTCTCTGTGTAAAACGCGATTATTTACTTAAACAGCGTTAACCAGTTGATCTTTGTAATGGTGAAGTGCAGTGTTTTCTTCGCGGTACGGACTGGATTCTTTGTAATGGTGAAGTGCAGTGTTTTCTTCGCGGTACGGACTGGATTCTTTGTAATGGTGAAATGCAGTGTTTTCTTCGCGGTACGGACTGAATTCTTTGTAATGGTGAAGTGCAGTGTTTTCTTCGCGGTACGGACTGGATTCTTTGTAATGGTGAAGTGCAGTGTTTTCTTCGCGGTACGGACTGGATTCTTTGTAATGGTGAAGTGCAGTGTTTTCTTCGCGGTACGGACTGGATTCTTTGTAATGGTGAAGTGCAGTGTTTTCTTCGCGGTACGGACTGGATTCTTAAATATTATTTACGTACTTCGCGCTTTATACCATGGAAAGAGAAGATGTCTACAATTTATTTGCAACTGGGCAGTGTCTACTAATTTCAAATGCGAAGGTACAGAACACTGTCATTTTCTGGCGCACGGACGAATTATTTTAGACTTAGATAAGAATGGCAGGGTTCCGTACGTACCTACCTGCCAGGAGGATCCCCTTTCCTGTCAAATTCCACCAATTCCTCCTCTTCTCCATACGTGAACGTTACATTCAGTAAGTAGCTCTGAGGATAAATCAAAGAGGATCGTAGTTCAGTGCAGTTTTAGCAGAAATTTAGATAAGCGATACGTGATTGAAATAATCCACGGTAAGTGAACGCGCTTACCTTAAAGAGTGACCCGTTAAATGGGAAGAGATCTGAGCAGAGTCCCACAGCATCTCTGCCACACACATCTTGGTGCATGTGATGCAGACCGAAGGCCATCGTATAGATTGCCTTTATAATGAAGGACAATTTGGGATCGGCTTTGTATTTGTCACTCAACTTCTCTCTGCCTGTTTTCAACAAATAAAATATCTGAGTTTTGAGGGTTTCACTACGAAACCATGGTTTCTACCGTCATGTCTACACGGCGCCAAAACCCATATCAACATTATAATCATCACCAAACGAAATATCAGTTAAATTTAAACATAAAGTACTAATGATGATAAGTAAAAATGGCTTAAGTCAAACGTAATTTGAATTAAGATAGTTGTAACAAATAATATACCTTCTCAAATAGTTTCATTACCGTACGGGTCATACCACACGCTATTTTCATACATAAATCAGTAATTCCGTCCTCAGGTGCCACGTCGGGCGCAAATTCATAGAATTTATGTAAGAATTATTTTAAATTCGGGATACGAACCGAATCTCTCGATTGCGAAGCTGAGAACTTCCTGTAGGTCTCTTGACTTGGGTTCTCCTGCAGGATTAAACCAGCCCAGGATAAAAGTTTAGTGACGGCAACGGGCATTTGGTATCCGTGAAAACATTTCTTGACATTCCAGACTTCCATAAACAATGCTCTGGCAAATCCGAAGCATGTTCTGCGCATGTGCGGTGTTCGATTCGCAACCCCGCCGAGCGCCAATTAAATAACTCTGTCCGTCCGTACGCATTAACAGCTCGAGAACGGCTGATCGGATTTCCACGAAACTTCGCATTTGCCTGTTTTACTAAACGCACTCAACACGTTATACTCAAAATTAAATTCTACCAGAAATATTCGACACTTCACATGAAGACCTCCTTTTTCCTCCGGGGAATCGCAAGTCTCGCTGGCTCAATCGATTTAATGAGACTAAACACTGTTCCTTACCTGTGCACCTCGGTTTCTTCCCTGCTGATTCGCCAGTCTTCTCAGAGATGGAGCTGCTGTCGTAATGGCCGCCATTAATGCTACAGTTGAAGCGTTGCTGCCAAAATTCGTGAAACCACGGATTCCGGCTGTTGGTGTAGGGGTTCAGGCTGAAGTAATAGTCGTCGAAATCCGTGACGTTGGGAGAATGGATGCGAATGGATATGCTTCCACGCGCCTGGCTCTCGAATCCGTCAGTAACATCACTGCGGTCCGCCCAGCCATCGCTGTGAAAACAAAATGAATAGTCCGACCACTCACTCTCATCTCCATCTTACGCTCAATGCCTGGTGCTTTGGCGCAGGAAATATTTTTGCTGAATACATCAAACAAACTTCGTCGATACTTCACAGACAAAATAAACAGGTAAAAACAACGCGACTCCAAGTCGAAAGAAGTTGGTTTCCGCTGTTGCCAGTTACGACGGCAGCCACCGGAAGTGAGGAGCGCTGTTGCTGCTAGAATCGACTATTGGAAATCGATTTATAGTTTAATGTTAATTTTAAAACTTCAAAACAGACAGCACGCGGTTCTCAGCAAGGACAGCCGGTGCACCAACTATAGATCCCTTTTAAGCTGCTTTGTCTTTAAATTATTTTCCTACCGCAGTTGAAAACCGTCGTTACTTCTCGAGTCGTTCTGGAAATCACAGTAATCTCAAGGTCAAATTAACTTACTCCTACAATTGACGAGAAATCGGGCGCAAGGAATAAAAACGGGGACAGAGAAGTAGGAAACCTGAAGACGGAGGCAGTATGTTGCTCCGAAACATTCGTATCTAACCTGGAAGACCACATGAGATTACAAAATCCACGGAACTTCGTATTTCACAACCCTCATGTGTTATTTTCGTTTCCATGGTAACGTGCAGTGTCGTTATTTCAACTGTTTACATAAGTCGGAACAGTAAATTAATTCAGATCATAATTTCCAGAGATTTCAAACGACTTTTCTCGTGTGTAACATGGAACGTGTTAACACGTCTGGCTGTTACCCATCACTCCCTATTTACATTCCGGGCATTGTCAATCAATCGTGAACAGAGGGGCGGTGTCCTCGCGTATTACTAAAGCCTGAAAGCCAATAATTAGCCGGTCCCCCTAGAGAATCTCACACCGGCTACCTAGATGGCAGCTACTCTCCGTCAGAGCTTCAATAAGTGATGCAGAGAATTTCAGGACCAGCGAAGCTGAAATTAACTTTCGACTTTGTTAATTAGTTTACTACTAAAGATTAGACGTCACTACAATTAACCTATTGGAAAGATATTAGTGCACACCGTTAATAAAATACATCTTGCCTATAAAATGTTTACAAAATACAATCTTATTCGAGTTTCGAGGATGGAATTGTTGTTATTTTGGGTTATGACGCCGTGTGGTCTCTCACACACGGCGTCAAAACCCACAAGAACATCTTAAATACAACCCATTAACATTTCCACACTGATTTTTTGTTTAAATTCAATCTGTTAACGTGTTTCGGAAGAAACGTTCTTTTGTTTCGTCAAAATTTACAAACAGTTGACTTAACTTTTCAGAGATGGCGTTGACGTCTCTTTAAAAGTTTATCAAACAAAAATTAAATTCAATCCATAATGTCATGTTACTAACATATCAACTGGTATACGTACATCTCTGTCGTATTTGTGATAACAGATAAAAAAAAACATGTTTCACGTAACTCGATACATTAATTATCGATATCGGTTTCAAATGCCCACGTGTCACCGCTGTACAGTATACGAAGATACAAATTTCATGGCTCTAAACAAATGAAACTATTATCGCACCCACGTCAGAAGTTTGCACAGCCACACAGCTCACACAATGCCCTTATTTCCTTGTGTACTGCAAATGAAACACAGCTCAGACTGGGTTTTTTTCTAACCACTTCAAAACAACTCGACAATTTCTTTCTTATCTTATGTACTCAAAAGCACTGAAGATCGCCACTTTCCTCGTTTGTCAAATTTACGAACCCACGTAAAACACGTAACAAACGGCTTGAGAGATTTTCGTATCTTTTTCTGGTGTTCCAAGAGGTTTTTCACCTTCGTGTCTCGTCGTTTGCAACAGAATTCAAAACACCAAAGCCGGAAAGGTCATTATGCAGATATTTCTGTTCAGCATCAAAGATCACAGCTCGTGCATCGGGCCTAACTAACTAACTAACTAACTAATGGAATTCGATGTTTCCACGACGTTGAAGATAATCGACGCTGGTCTTCTGAGCTGTAACGCCGCGGGGACAGGTAGGTAGATACCAACATCTGAGGGGAACATACTGTCTCGAGCTTCAGCAATTCAACCCTGAGGATGGAGGCAGTCAATGACCTCACTTGAGAAAGAAAAAGCACCCACCTTCCGAGGAACAGGAAGCGACCGGTGAGGTTGAGTCGCTTCGTGGCCGCCAGCAGGCCTCGAACCGTCATCCCCTCGCAGAAGCAAACGACAACTCGCGCGTTCTGATCCTCGTCCAACTTTCGGATCACCCTGTCGAACACCTCATCCTCCGCGTTGCTAAGTACAGAGTCTTCCTTCGCGATGCAGACGTTCAGCTTCTCTGCCAACTCCCGGAAAGCTTGGATCCCACTCTGACCGTAGTTTTCTGCAGCAATAAATCCAACAGGCTGAAAAAACTGTGCACTTGGAAACGTCCGAAATGAACTATCAGTCGCTATTTACATACAAAAGTAAATCTGTCTCGCTACACGCCACGTGGGCGCTTGGGGGAAGAGCGGTATAGCACCTACTCATTCTTAATCTCGGCACTAGATGGGGTGAGCGGTCAGCGTCACGACCCGGCCACTGTTTAAGTACCCCGGTACCCAGTGCACGTCTGTAAGCACAGGCTACAGGAAATATTCTCTCTGCCTCTGTCGGGGATCGAACACCGGTCGTCTAGTCACTATACTGACTTCGTTACCGCGGCTAATACAGGTTTTTTCCAGAATTCTATTATGAAACAGCGTGGAGATTCTTGTATTCTGAAGTACAAATAAAAACCTTGAATAGGAAATTCATACGGAGGGACATATAAGAAGTGTCTTAGTTCGAATGTTACAAGCGAACACCTTTCATTCAGAATGGTAATCCGGCATGATTTCGGGCGTATTTCGGTTTACTACGGGAAAACTTTTGTACAAGGCATAAGCGGGTTTAAAGGATATTGTTCTAGCTCAAGGACCTTTCCTAGGGGTCTTGATAAACTATAAAAGAAGACACATTACAGCGGATAACGGAAATTTGGTATTGGACGGCGTTACTAAACTTGGTGTCGTGTGGTGTTAAAAGTTTTTGTACCGAAAGATATTCCCGTGTAGCTTATAGAGGGGCGGTTATCGGAAAACTAAATTTATTTACGGCCCAATGATTTACTTGTGAGTCTCAAAATGTGTTGAAAAAAGTCTTCTAAAGTTCCTGTGAGAATAAAGAACAACACGAAAATACACATGACAAAATTACCATTAAAATCTAAAAGGAAGGTCGTATGATATTTAAGGATTCAGCCCGTACCGCGAAGAAAACACTACACTTCACCATTACAAAAGATCAACTGGTTAACGCTGTTTAAGTTTTAATTAACTTCGAGTCCTGTACACAGCCGAAGATCGTCTAAATATTAAAGAATTCAGTCCGTACCGCGAAGAAAACACTACACTTCACCATTACAGAGATTAATTTGTTAACGCTGTTTAAGGAAATAATCGCTGTTTACATTGAGAATCATAGTTCGTCTGATTAATATTTAAGAATTCAGACCGTACCGCGTAGAAAACACCGCACTTCACCATTACAAAGATCAACTGGTTAACGCTGTTTAAGGAAATGATCGCTGTTTAAACTGAGAATCAAACTAAATACATAAACACAAATATAATCTTTCGTAATTCTTAAAGCAGATGGTACATATAGTTACCGCTGGGCTTTAAAGAGATCTCATAAAACTGAACAATTAAACAATTTATGATTTATTAATTATGCACACAAAAGAGTAATCTTAGTTTCGTTTAATTATTTTCATGGAGTTTATAAGCTCGGTACACACCCAAACTATAAATTCTGCGTGTCTACACGAGGCTAATTTAAGAGATGATTTCGTGTGTAATTAGTATAAAGATACTGGAATGGGTGACAAACATAAATCTACCGGACTACCAGTGAACTGAAACAGGGCATAGATGGGAGGATAATATTAAAATGGGATTTTAGGGAAACAGGGTTTTAAGGTATTGATTGCATCCACGGGTTTCTGTGAACACGGTTATGAACCGCCGGTTTCCATAAAAGGCGAGGCATTAGTAGAATTATTATCCCAAGGACTCTGCTCCGTGAAGTTAGTTGATTAGTCAGTCGGAGGATGGATGTTATAACTAAATTTCTTTCTATGTAAATGACGGGGGAAGGACTTATTCGTTTACATAATAGAGGAGCTCGTTATAATGAACCACAGATGCGAGATGTTCATTCTGAAATTCACGGAGGCTTGCGTCATTAGGTCGGCCCTACATGTTGGCGCGGATGAAGTGTTATGAGCAAGATCCAATCCTGCTCCTGGAATTTCTTCCAAGTGGAATCAATCAATCATGACACGAGCGAAGGAGGAGGCTTCCTCGCAGAGAAATTATAACTACTCAATTTAACGGCGTTTCCGGAGGGTTAAACTCTCTTTTAAGGCGAACAGTCTGTTCATGCAGATTAGAAATTTTTTTAAAAAAAAAGAATCTGAAACACACAACAATTTTATTTACACAAAGAATGGCAGAAAATGTAACAAATTCTTAATAACATTACCAGGCTAGAAAATAAATGGCACTCTCTTTGCTTTGAAGGAGATAAAAATAAGTTTTACTCGACTATCCCCCGAAACGTCGGATAAACACCTTCAAGACGACCCGGTGTTTCAACCCAGAAGACCAACGTCATCTTCAGAGCTGTGATAAGCATAAATATGAGGGAAAATATTGATTTTGATGGGGCGTGAAGTCTTTTGAGGAAAATTTAACATAAGATGGGCTACGAATTGAGCAAATTAAATCCTGGTGGAACACAAATATATTATTTATTGGTGGGTTATTCAATGACACCGATAATAACTCTGCCTACATAGCGTCAAATTATACAATAATTAATTGGAAAGAATGTGAAAGGAAGTGTTCGTGACACAATTTAAGGCAAATAATCCAATAATTTATTTACCGTCTATACACAAACTTAAAAATGTTGTTAAAATTACTTAAAATTTATAACATTTTTTTCATTAGATACTAGATCTTGTTACATTTTATATTGACGACATGTTTCGATGTGTATTACACCATCATCAGGTCTATCAATTTTAAAAACTGTTTTAAAAACTGTTGCACATCTTGCTTTGCGTATATTGATTTGTTTGATTTTTAAGTCTCTTCCTTTAAAATCAAACAAATCAATATACGCAAAGCAAGATGTGCAACAGTTTTTAAAACAGTTTTTAAAATTGATAGACCTGATGATGGTGTAATACACATCGAAACATGTCGTCAATATAAAATGTAACAAGATCTAGTATCTAATGAAAAAATGTTATAAATTTTAAGTAATTTTAACAACATTTTTAAGTTTGTATATAGACGGTAAATAAATTATTGTATTAATAAACACAAACATGACGCAATTAAGATAAAAAAAAAGCAAATAATCCAGTATCATAGCACACGGAATTATTAAATAAAATTTAAATATCTGTTAAACAAGACTATGGTGTTAATCCACTATAGATTTTGTAAATGTGAAGAAATTTCTCTTGGTGGCTACATCAGACCGTGGCTGTTCATTCTGTTGAAAAGTCATTTCACCGGGTCACATGTGAGTCCTCCGTCACTTAGGACGACAAAGAAACGTTGAAGCAAGTTTCTTCCTTGCATTGTTGACAAATTAGCGCGCGTATTAATTACGCGCTATGAATAGAGATGTGTCTCGGCCCGGTTGTTATAGCCTGTTTATTTCCAAATCCACTTGGTCACGTACGTGATCCGTCTATAACAATTACTAGTCCTTCGGGTCTCGAAGTATTTATGGAAAAACAGTGAAAGATTATTATTATATTATTATTATTATTATTTAGTGTTCTGTCTGATGACAGGTCCATATGAACAGGATCCTTCCATCCTTTTCTCGGACTGGGACCTGTTCATATACGTTCTTGGCAGATGATCCAGAAGTTGTTTGCCATTGCCTTCTTCTGTGTGTGACTGGAGTAATTGTTGGGATGCCACGGAGGAAAACTCCGTGTTGCCTAGACCACGGCCTTGCCCAACACAAATTATAAATTCGGGCACCGCCGGGAATCGAACCCGATTACGAACAGTTAAATCCAACATCCATGCTCTTTATAAATTCTAAAATACGCGACGCGATAAGAAATAGATTGTTGTGGCCGGTACACTCATTGCCTTGCGTAACTCAACAATGTACATGAATATCCAGTCAAAGGAATTTTAAATTATTCGTAATTCACGCTCTTGGTGAATCGATTACTCAGAATCTAAACTTCTTACACCGCAAATAAAGTTTGTTGGAGTTTGAGGGAGGGGAGGATGTGGTTGGATCCCGGATTGTTCACCATTCAGCGAAATTTAGATTGTTACATCTACTACCACCCTCAAAACTACTTACGTTCCGGATCTGTGACGCCAAAGCCCCTATGATACACCTGCATAGCCACTGAGAACGTGAAACTGCGTGTTCGTAAAACGGGAAATAATCTCCGATGCTTAACGGTCACGCTCCTTGCAAGTTTGAAAGCAAAGCACTAAAATTTTACAAAGAAACTGCCTTAAGTCATACACTGAACTGCATCGCCACATTATTCATAATATAATACTAAGTAACTGGTGTTAGAACCCAAACGTTCAGCTCATTTTACGATCTTAAGATAGTTTCAACCTCCTCCTATTTCCACAACCAATTTCCCCTAGATCTAGCTTAATTTACCATATCTTTACAGGTCTTAAAATGACCGTAATATTTAAGTTTCCCTACCAAACTTTTGTGTACATTTCTCCCTTTACTACGTGACTAAAAATTCAGTCTTAAATTTCCAGATCTACGCTTTGCCTTACTCGGTGTTATCCAATCTCGTATGTTGGCAGTTATCAAACACTTTAAATTTTTAAAACATGACTGCACTATTTTTCCTGCTCTCATGTAATATACAACATTCTGATGAAATAACAGAACATAACATTTTCGTATTAAGTTTCTCTCCGTGATGAATCAGTTTCCTGTGCACATGGAAATATCTCATAAGCCTGATTTCCCTTGGCTTCCTCCTCGCTCTTCAACTACACTTTACGATTTGTAGGAATACACTCGGATAATATTAAAATGGATCACAGAGAATTTGTTTTGAGGGTTGATAGAATAGATTCGTGTGACTCTAATAAGGAATAAAGACAGGGTTTTGTGAACACGGTAATAAACCTTAAGGTTACATAATCTGCGTGGCATTTGACAGGCTAAACATGCTATTAGCTTCTCAGCAATGACTCTGCTTTAATACTGAAGCCAATGAAATATTTTCAGTTAATTTTCCCGAGCGAAGGAAGAATGAGAGAACTTGTCATAATATACGCGGTTGTTGCAAATTAGTTCGATGTTTACGTTTCACAGACGACGAAGTAAAACAATTTGTTCCTCTGATGCAATTGTTTCTACTTGATATTTTGAATTACACGGTGAAACCTCAAAATCAGAGCTTGACGAGCTTCGGTTGACCGCCTCAAACAATTTCTCAAACGGGAGTTCCGAGATTTGAAGTCACCTTCCTAATCCCCACTCCTCACCCAATATTAAAAATTCCCAAATCGAGGAGGAGACCTGAGATTAGAAATGCATAAAAAATTTTATGGGGGAAATATGAAGCGACTCTGGGAGATGCAGGTATATACAGTGGGATAATATTAAAATTGATATTAAATAAACATGATGTCAGCGTGTTTATGAATCCGGTTCAGGAAAAGTTCCAGTGCGAAAACGGGAATGAACATTAAATTCTGGGAATTTTTTGATTACCTGATCGATTATCAGAGCCACAAAGAAAGACTAAAATATCGCGATGTTTCTGATTACGTATTTTCTACATATAAATAAATAAATCACGGTGGTCTAGCGGTTAGAACGCTGGCCTTGTAATCCTGGGGTCTCGGGTTCGATTCCCGGCGGTGCCCGAATTTATAACTTGTGTTGGGCAAGGCCGTGGTCTAGGCAACACGGAGTTTTCCTCCGTGGCATCCCAACAATTACTCCATTCACACACAATAGAAGGCAATGGCAAACCACTTTGGATCATCTGCCAAGAACGTACATGAACAGGTCCCAGTCCGAGAGAAGGATGGAAGGATCCTGTTCATATGGACCTGTCGTCAGACAGAACACTAAATAATAATAATAAATAAATAAATAGTTCGCAAATAGTAACCTAACCACCACACGGGGAAAAAAATTCCACACGATTTTCTATTGGCTGAATTTATGAACAGTATTCTTTATTTTTTTACATTTGTTCTCTGTAACAAATGGAAGTGAGTCCAGTTTTTTTTAATCTCGTCGACTAAAAATGATGAAAAGTACCATTTGTCAATAAATCTTTGATCTTCAATAAGGCCAACAGGTTATATAATACCTAACCCATTGATTTATAATCCAGCACATTTGTTAACAATTCTATCCATGACCTTTTCCCCCATTCCCTGACTGAAATGATTAAATTCCCTTCGAACAGAGATCAATGTTTTTTTTCCCTCCAATGGCGAAGGTTAAATTGATAATTCAATGCGATAGTAATAGTCAAAATATTATTTGAACAGTCGTATTATGATCTATAAAAGAGAACAGCCTAACGAGAATGGATCTATATTTAAAATGAGTCGTAGATCCATTAAATACCAACTGTCACACGCCTTACTAATTCAAGTTAAATAAGCAATGTCTTAATCAAACTTTACTCAATTGTAAAGCGTGTATAAAGGAAATATTTAGAATAAAGCCGATATATAAACTTCCTTTCCGTATAGACGTATTTACGTCAAATTCTCCGGAACCGTGGTTCCACTGACAACCTTTTTACGTCACGTATAATTCTCATAGCTCATCAGAAATCGTTATGACTTCACTCGTTCGAGTGACATCGAACACCATTCGCTCTCTGAATGCACAGATATACATAAACTAGCCCAATTTAGTCTATCACAACATCAACAATGATTCATTTTCAGCTTTGGTACTGTTTAACAATCGTGTTTATATTCTGTGCTTTTAAATATTTATACCGACTAGACGACATGGAAATGTTAACACAACAATGGATTCCATTCCGTTAAAAGAGATTTCTGAAGAAAGTTTTACTTCGTGTCTCCTCGCAATAAAACACAGCTCCAGCGAGCATTATTACCAGATCCTACATGACCCGAAATATCAGTTCACGCTTCTTACCAAACATTTTGAGGCCCTGACACTAGATCTACAAGACGTCCCAAAAATATGTATACACATTTTCAATAAATCAAATACAGATATTTTAATAACCAAACCATTACATACGTCAACACTGACACCTCGTCAATTAGCGAATCTACAGCAGGTGTTCAAAATGACCACCGTCAGTTTATTCCGTAAAAGCAAACACACGGAGATAGATAACACGTTTAATATTCCATACCATCACGTGTTTCAATCTTTTGGGACACCATTTATACTAAACAGCAGTTGATCCACATTAAACGTGTTTCCTTACGTTACCCCTCCCACCCCTCTGGTCGCCCCGACTACCGTCCAGTCGACACTGCGCTCGTCGTGTTAAGACACATTCGAATATGAAGCCCCCAGGAAACCTCTGAATCCACTCCATTTTGGTCAATGCTCAAGGGAAACTTAAGAGCACTCCACCTCCTCTCAAGGGTCTGTACCTTTCCTTCTTTGGGTCTTGCGGTCCATTTGCACGGGTACCAACTCTGACCTCGTAAAGTTTAATACCTGAGCTCACTGGCTTTTAGTAACAACAAACTTTTTACTTTTTAAGACGTACTAAGCCCTCATTACATGTGTAAAGTCGATGTTTATTTTCTGGGCTGTAGCTGTAAGCCGAGTGTCACTTCAGGAAGTCGGTTGCCTTTTAACTCCTGAGCCACGAAGTCCATTGTTAGCGATTCACGGTATTAACACGATATACGCGGGACTAATTCGATTGTTTATAAATTCATTCAATTACATTTACAGTTTATTGTTGTCATCTGGCGTTCGAAATGGACGGATGTTTGAGTTTGTTTTGTGACCATTGGGTAATAAATATTTCTCAGTCACAAACGCAGCCCGAACTTAGGTGAACTACACGACTTGGGGGGGCCGGGGGGGTTTCTGTATTTTATAAATTCAGGCGACATGTTTCAGGGGCAACGTGATGTGGAATTCCTATCTGACGCCACATCGTCTCCAACACAAAAACGTGTTCACGAAAAAAGTGTCGAAGCAAAAGGCAAAGGGGAGTAGTGACATCTGCGGATGATTGATGAACTAACAGACCCAAAGGAGACAGAAAATATGGCGGTACTATCGGGAGCCCAGGAAATCTGTTCGTATATATTCTACATTATTTCTCCTTGGCACCGTGCATTTTAGAGGCATACCTAGCCACGGTTGTCTAGCGGTTAGAACGCTGGCCTTGTAATCCTGGGGTCTCGGGTTCGATTCCCGGCGGTGCCCGAATTTATAACTTGTGTTGGGAAAGGCCGTGGTCTAGGCAACACGGAGTTTTCCTCCGTGGCATCCCAACAATGACTCCATTCACACACAGAAGAAGGCAATGGCAAGCCTCTTCTGGATCATCTGCCAAGAACGAATATGAACAGGTCCCAGTCCGAGAAAAGGATGGAAGGATCCTGTTCATATGGACCTGTCGTCAGAGAGAACACTAAATAAATAATGAATAAATAAAATAAATAAAATGCCTATATATATGTGGCAGAAATGTACCAAGAATGACAAAATTTTTGTAATTTGAATATCACCTTTGATTTTTAACTTCGCTTTAGAGAACGCAATTATAAAATTTCCTTTAAAATACGGATGGACTACAAATTGACTGAACATATTTTGTTTACCAAGTTAAACCATTAACATGACAAGAAACAGCTCCTAAACTGTATTAGAAACATATGATGTTTGTCTACAGTTAACCACAGGAAATACTAAGTACACGCTCTGACAATCCTTGAATTTATCAGAAAATAGCTTATAAACCGCAAAATTATAGTAATAAATGAATTGGAAAGCACGTGGGAGGAAGTGGTCGTGGATAATCTGATGTACTGTACCGGGAATTGCCTGGAGGGAGAAACCCGGTCAGGACATCGGATACTTGTGGCAAGGTTTGAACCCGTGACCTCTCGAAAACGAAGCACTCAGTGTTTGACTCTAATTTGTCGTAGATATTCGACTGAATTTACCAGGGTACAAACTCGCGACCTGGTATTTATGTGAACGGCTATAGAATGGAGTGTTTAAATTTTGGACACGGCTGAGTTACTGAGATACTCACTTCGAGCCAAACACTCCTTGACGAGATAATTTCCCAGCCTTTTTTTTTAAAAAAAAAGTTTTCGGAGTAAAATAAGAATATGAAAAGCATATTTACGTTCTGCATACATTCACACTTAAAGCAGTTAGAAACAATTCATGTTTTCTCTAAAACTCTGAAAACTTGTTAAAACCCGAGGCAGTTCCGCTGCCATGGCAACCGTGCGGAAAGACAGACACAAAACAGAGACCGAAGGCTCATAAATGAAATTTACACACAGGATGATAGAGAAGAGAATATGTGAGGTGATGAATTTTAGAAAGTCTCAGAAAGCGAGATCGCGCAAAGATCAAATTTCTTTGTTTTCACGGATCTTTTGATCTCGTACGAGGAGAAGTTTTTGGGGAAAAAAAAGTTTTGGTGCCCAGGATCGCTGAAATGATTCGATCTACATGACGAGACGAGGAAATTTCTTAAACTTTATCGCGTGATCCACGCTGGATTACGTGATATTTGTTTCCAGTTCATGACGGACTAAATCAAAGAGACAGATAGATGGCGGATTAATCTGGATCGTGTCTAATCGAGGGCTTTTCTGTTAGCGTTGTTAATATTTTGGGTTCTTTAACCACGATACATTCATTTCTGTGCATTATTTACATTAGTAAACATTACGACAACATAAAAGCTCCCCGTCTTCAAAGCTTCGGACAGCAGCCATAATTTTAATTACTGATAAACAAAATGGCACATGTGAGCTGAATTCATCACTCACTGCTATCAAAAGCGAACAGTTACTTCTACCGGTATCCGATTATGGTGATCCAGCAGCCCAAATGCACACAGCAGACGAGAAATCGCTGATGTGGAAAAGCTACGTAATTAATCGATACTCCTGCTCCCTTGTGGCGATCACTGACAGAGGAACAATCTAATTGCTAGGATACAATTGGAATTTGGGGACATGTTTATACGCTGGAGGTTAACAGACAGCGTTGTAATATATAGCGATGTAAATTATTTTAACAACGGACTGGGATAGCAATATCCACCTGCCCGATTAAAACGCTGCCCGAAATCCTAATAATAACAGATATATTATGATTATTATTGATGATTTAACTGTGAGCATTCGGGTATGGATGGGTGGATACTTTATGTACCTGGACTCACTCAAAGAGTCTATCAAAATTTCCTAATCCTCTAATAAATCAACCTTTGTAAACTATTTATGGTACAGATTTAACAACGCAAACCACCTACTTGAACGCTAAATAACTTCGCATTTGTCTACATGTATTATATTGATGGGTTCTGTTTGTGTGATATGTACGTCGTATGGGATTTACGATAAATGCAGACACAAATTTATGACAAAAAAAACTAAAAAAAGGGGGGGGGGAAAGAACGAATGTGAGACGTAGAGACACGTGAACGAAAAAAGATAATATTAAAATTGAGCTTAGCAAAACAGGGCGTGTGAGTAACTACGGACTCGATTAAACTGGCTCAAGATAGAATAAAGTGGCGAGCTTCGGTTTTAAAACAATGCCTGTAATTCCTTGACGAGATGAGCAACTGTAATCTTCTCAAAAAGAACTCCCTTCCTTGCAGTTACATGGTATGAAAGCAGTTGATTAAGTATATAAACACCACGCTGGGGATTGCCCACTGTCCGGGGTGTATCTGATACACACGACGTTTCGGGAGATGGCTGTAGCCTACTCATACGGTCCAATGCTTAGTTTACTAGCATAATATTCGAAACGTCCCTGGTCTGATCCAGACAGATGTCAGTGACAGTACAGAAGAAACTGTCATGGCAAGTAATCACCTGAAGATGGGAGTAGAGTCAACTCCCGAAACGTCATATATATCAAGTATACGTCACGTAACAATTTCCGACGTATATTTTCTGTACTGGTTTGTTAGTCTGCCAGGTGGACGACCGGGAAACTGTGGTACGCTGTTCCGCCACTGATACGAAGCCAACCCCTAACCTCTCGAGGCACGAACTGTAGGTGATGTATCACCTGGAGAAAGTAACTATCACCTATGTCGGATTCCGTGTAATCCACGGCCTTGTTAGAAATTTATCTCACCTGCGGCGAATGAGACAGTTTCCGTATGGGATTTGCATAATGCCGTAAGATTTCACGGTCTTTGTGCGCATGCTCCATTAAATCCTCCGGTTATCTGGTCTAGTTCTGATGGATTCGCCTCCCATGAGACTGAGCGAAACTTCGTTTACCTTTACAGCTTGACTTATAAACTGTTTTCGATTTTAATATCCTGAAGTATTCAAGAGCGGTGGAAATGTAAAATAAGATTTTCTCTCTGAGATGAAGCGTCCATCATTTGTCCTGATGTTCATTTGTTCCAGACATAAACCTAATTTCGTCAAAACCAATTATTAAAAGAAATGACGTAATTATATTTACATTTTGCATCACGAAATAAAGATTATTAAAAACTGTTGCAAATTAAATTTAAAGGTTTTATACACAGTAAGATTTTTCCACGATCAGGCATTTTTAAAATTCTGTTCAACTGTTCAATTTTTTTAAAATAAGGAGACAGAAAACCGATAAAAATTACCCAGAATATTTTTCAGTGACTTTCCACAATAAAATTAATAATATAAAGCGTTTTAAAATTGATTCTAAATCCGATTTCAATAAGCGAACAATTTTATTAAGTGCATAAATAAATTAACACAAGACATTGCACGTCACATTATCTGGAGATGGCAATAAACAGGCGAAACATTTCCGGATATAAATAAAAAAAGTTATCTGATTGTATTTTTCGATAATTTGTCCATTACCACGATTTATTCCAGGGTATAACACGATGTCTGTCTCTCCCGATAGCCCCTTAATATTAGACTGCTTTTTATACATAATTCTTCTGATATTAATACATCGCGTATCAACATTTTAACATGCTTCTTATAGACGAGAGAACACGGCATTCAGATAAGTTTCGTTAAGTTTAAACTTAAATATTAAACGGGTCCATGTATCAGGAGAAAAACTGCATATTTAAAAATTTGATGGATGGGAAATTTAGGAGTTGATGGATGGGAAATTTAAGAGTTTATGGATACAAGACCCTACAGCTAAAAAGTGAATCGTATAAAGCAACCTCACACTTTATAAAGCACCTGAGATTAAGCTACATGGACTTCACGTTAAATCTCCAGCGTATTAAACATTGACACGATCAAACGCAGGGAACGCTGTGCACACAGCTGCCTACCTACCAAGGAGCTGTGCCACGAAGTTAATACGCCCACAAAAATAACTACTTCGAATTCATCAACCAAACGCCTCAGTTAAATTCATGGGATAATAAAATGCAGACACAGAGTCCTAAGAGGATAATATTAAAATGCATGACATTTAAGCGTCGTCCATGTTTTATGTCATATCGTGTTATGTTATACGCTTGTTAAATAGATCTCACAATCAAATGCTTAACATTACACGAAAATTCAAACGCTTCAAACCGCAAGGCATCTTTACAGCTACATTAAAAAACAAACAAACAAACGAGATTCAGGACAACTGGCATCAGACTCCTCACACTATTATCTCAAAGAAATGTTACGTTTTCATAACCACCTTTACCACCTTAGAGGGCCGTAGTGACCTTAACGCACCATTTATTTCAAAGTAGAATAACTACGCTTTTGGCCCACAGAGTGCACTGATTCGTTTAGATCGATTTTCACAACAAGCATAGATCGATTATCGATATGGGGATACGTAACATCTAGACTGTCTCATCAAATGTTCTTAAATTTATATCCAGAATGATTTCGATGTAGCGAGGATCCACCGCTTCATAGATGAAAACCATTCAACTGTTTCAAAAGCAAGCTCCTTCTTCTTCTTAATCAGTCAAGCAAGGATTTCAAATTCCCTCTCAAACGGAGGAAAAGCGAAGCACTAATTTTTTTTAAATGAAAAAATAAATAACCCTCCACTCGTGAAAGCATCGAATTTTGGTCGATGGCTAAACCCTTAAGACACAGAACAGCAAAAAGAGACATCTCCACAGAAACACTTTAGCTGATGACGTGAACCGCTGTACATGTGCGATGCTTTAGAAAGAAAAGACGAGAAAAAGGAATGGGAAAGAGAGACAGACGTAATCAAATAAACAAAAACAAAAAAATTCAAAAGTGGAGAACGACATAATTTCCAAAACCATCAAGTAATTTCATATATTTGGTTCTTTCTGGATTCGCGATCAACTGAATCGTCGTGTTTATAAAAATAAAAAAAACGATCACGAACTTTTAGAATGTCAGCTCGAAATCCGCAACTTCGTAACAAAAAATTATTACGATTATGATCAGATCATGAACCACGAGATGGGCAGGACACGTAGCGCAAATGGTGCAGACAAGAAATGCGCACAAAACCGTGGTTGGAAACCCCGAGGGGGAACAGACCACACAGAATACCTAGTTGTATATGGAGGATAATATTAAAACGGATATCATTTATGAAAGTGTGGAATTGGAACCGGTGGCGTGCTGTTGTGAATACGGTAATGAACCTTTGGGTTCTTGAGATAAGCCCTTGGTTATTGTCATGTAACCGCGTGTCCGGACTTGGTTACGCGTCACTCGGTCGTCGTCGGACAGCGTTGTCCGAGGACTGACTTCATCTTGAAGGTTAAGGCAGCAACCACTCCTGAAACGTCGGCCAATTTCTACCAGATTCACTGGGAAACCAAAAAATTCGTGTGACTCGTTTTATTACGGCGGTCTGGAACCGAACCCGCAATATCTCCGAGGTATGCCCGTATGCCTATTTGAAAAAATAGAGCCGAAAACATTTCGAAATTAGGCGACATTCTTTGGCCACCATAAAATAATCGTACTGTGGATCACTCACCATCGGTGTTGACAGCGGATACGTAAGTCCAGTTGTATTTTCGGACGATGTCCACCATAACCTGCGCCTGGTAATAGTCAGACGGGACGACGCGGAGGAAATAGTTGAATCTGCTCTTGTCACTGAGGTCCTTGCTCGTGGTGGAGTAGCCGATCTGCGGGATCTGGAACAGCTGCAACAGGTTCTGGACTTGGATGGCCACGGAGCTGGATGCAGGCCCGATCACACCCACCAGCGGAGCGCGACGACCCTTCACGGCGTTCGGTCGTAAAGAACGCCTCTCTTTCGGCTGCAGAACAAAACACGTTTTGGATGTTTCGAAGGCTCTTCCTGCCTCCATCGTCAGGACGATTATTAGGAAAAGAAATATGCGAGGGTACAAAATGGATTTGCATGGCTCTTGGCAGGCAGAGAGACCAAAGACCGATGGTGGTGGGGGGAATTCGTATCTGTTGATCGGACTCACCTGTTGATCGACGGAGCACGTCTCCGCCGAAGTGGAGGGCGAAATCGCGTCCCTGATGAACTCGATGCTCTGCTGCAAGGCCACTGGGGCGTACCAGCACGAGTCTCTGATCTCCACACCCAGGGTCACGTTGGGCAGGATCGATGGATCGTTGTTGATTTGATCTATCGTCTGGAAAGTGACTTCGATTCGCTGGATCCCGTACATCTCGCGCACTCCTCCGCATTTCAGGCTGTTCCCGGCCCTCTTTTGTTTCGGCTGGTGATGCACAGAGAACAGGGCCCCGATAATGAAGTCGCCCTTCAGCAGAGCGGAGATCCTTTCCTGTTCTTGTTCTGTCTGCGGAAGCGTCAGGTCCTCGCACTGTACCACGCTTCTGTACACTAACAGTGTCAGGTACACCAGAGGAAATATTACGTCTCTCGACATTCCGGTAAGAATTCGTCACACGCTTATTCTACAACGTTCAGATGCTTTTATACCTAGATCTATTTATATCACCATGTCGACTAGAACTTTTACAAGATATTTCTTCAACTACGTTACCTCGCTCACTTTATATTCACTACCCAAACTGTATTACATACATCGCCATAGCAACTGTAATCTGCAACACTTTTCATCGACACCACGAGTTTCTTTTTAAACACCTAAATGATGTCTACACTTTTAACACGTGGACTTAAATCTGTCATACATTTATTTCTTCAGCTAAATAAATAGTTCAGTTTATTGGCGATATCGCAGTTGAGGTTTTTATTATTCTACATCAAGGAGTTGTATTCGTCTTGCCAAACTTAAACCCTATTATTTGTACGAATATTTGTTTTTATATTAAATAAGCAGCTCTGCATCACAGAAGAAAATCCAACATGTAAACTTCATGACCAGCAAAATGTAAACTTTAAGCAGACGAATCCGCCACTCTGTGATAATCTGACATATTTCAATTGACGAGAGATTCCGTCAGCAAATCCATGAGTTGCAGTCCGTCGCGTTCAGAGCCCGGATTCATCTCTCCCCGAGGACCACAGACCACAGAGACGGCGAAACACGCGCCAATGAATCTCGGATGAACCACCTTCATGTTCATTGCTGAGTTGGCCTGCTCTGTGTGCCTGGTTCTCAAAACCTGAAACAAACAATACATGATATTGTTTATTGAGTATATTTCAAAATAATTTACGTACTGCTAATTACAACAGAGTGCATTGGATTTTGCAGTCAATAAACGTCAGAAATAAAAATGCCAACCCTGCCAATTCACTTGTTACAATAATTAAGTCAGTCATTTGGATACATTGTAACTTCAATTACTTTTTATTAGCTAATTATTTATTAATTTATAGTCAAATAATTAACTAGTTAGTTATTTAAGTAGTATATTTAATTACATAGGGCAGTTGATAAATTGTGTGAGTAGTTATTTAGTTAGTAAGTTAAATAAACAGAAATATAAGTCACTAAAGCAAAGTAAAGTTACTTACATTGCTATTCAGTTTATCAGGTAGGGACCTTATTAAGTTAGTTAGCAAAGCACTTAGTGATTTACATAGACAGTCAGTGGATTAGATATCAACTCAGTCACTGTCAACTGATTCAGTCATTACGTAAGGCAACATTTAATTAGGAAGATAATCACTGGGACAGTTGACTAGGTAATTTTGATTATAATGCGGTCTCATCATGCAGACTCAGCGCCAGAAATAAACAATGCACGCAATGTTGGTACTCGTCAAATAATTTTGCGGTGGAGGAACTGGCTTACGGTTGCCAGGGTGAAGGGGCGAGTGCGGTCTTCAACTTCGAGGCGAAAGCTCGTTGTGGTTCTTAATTTCATTCCGGTAAACAGAAGAGCGAACTTTCAAAGCACGAGGAAAGCTCATGGCCTCGACTCATTCCTCAGACCCCCCTCACCAGAAATAAATTCGGTTACAACGCACAGAAATGAACGTCTGTGTGCTTTCTCCCACACGAAGTTCACAAAAAGAGGCCTGGCACGTCGTCTCTCCCATCTCGAAATCCACTTCTCAGGACAACATTTATAAAGAAACAGAACGTATAAAATTTCTGAATAAAAATTTTAACAACTTGCATCTTAGACCGACAGAATAAGTAAAGAAAAACGAGATGGAACGGATACGAACACACAAGAAACACGTACAAAAATATCAGAAGGGAATGAAGCTTATATGACAAGATAATATTAAAGTGAATCTTAAAAACGCAGACCGCACGGTGTCACAACCCAGACGAACAAAATCATCAGTCTCGCTGCCGGGAGAATCCAAATTCTCATCGAGCAGAGATTCGAACACAATATCTCAAATACGAGACACTACACCGGAATATACTATACTGTATTGTATTACAGCGATACAATAAATTTCCCGTCGCGAATGACGGGAAAGTCTAAGGTAGTAACCATACACAATTATCCCATAAGGGCCGAAATATCTCGACAGCAAATGATCGTCAGCCAACACTTGCTTATTATATTCACTTTATCTAATCGATATAACACGCGTAAATTTATGTATGAAAAGCATGGAGCGTGATATATAATATACTCCACAGAGTAAAGCACACAGAACGCGCAATAGAGAACCAAAGAAACTAATTTTAATACCCGTAGGGGCTCACAAAAAATGCGTCACTGTCAGGATGCCTTGGTGGCTGGATATATCGGTTCGTAAAACCTAAACTACATTAGAATTACAAATTATCATCTCGCAAGGGTTGATAGAACTGTACCACATTCAGATGCAGACGTTCTGGCATGTTTTAAAAAAAGCTGCAAAATAACCACGCTAATCCTTTTGAAATGTTTATCAGGCCACACAAAAAAAATCACAAAATTTTCCGAGCCACATTCAGAAGCTTAGCACAGCGGTAATACTCGACACTTGTATTTTAAGCAACATTTGGTTTAATTCTGGACGCAGGCCATAAACTACTTATACTTTCAAACAAACTCATCACTTCATGCTCTTATCCTCACAACCAATTTCCCCAATATAAGCTTAATATTATCTCCCATTCACTTCTTGGTCTGGAAAGTGACTGTTTTACAAGAGAAATAAATTCTATGGAAGAGTACATCTTCGGAATCTGATAGTCGTTCAACTGATCAATATATTCCCGTCATTTACAGACAACGAGGCTCTGAAACTTAAACATGGTCTGAGCCAGATTAATCCAGCTCACAACCTGTTATTTTGAAACATACTTTCATTTCATCGACCAATTTATATAAAGGTCTTTGTATTCTACTGTTACGAGCAAACAAAATTCAAAATCAAATTCCCCAAATACGAAACTAAAATGAGGTTCACACGAAAGTTTCGGGGGGAAGAACACTTCCGGACTGCTATCCTCTGACGTAGGTGAGCACTCTGTCATTATGTAGAGGCGTTTAGCGACACCCAATGGCCTCATTAAGGGCACATCAAATTTGCACCCGAAAATGGGCAGATTCACTGACCCCGGTTGGTATGTGTGGTGTTCACAAAAAGGAGGTTATACTACAGGCCTATTGTGTTAACCAGAAAACGCTCGTTACCAAGACAACATTAACACTTCACAAGAAACCTGAATGTCGAGGCTAAATCTTCGGTGAAATCTTTCCTTTATCATATTCATCTACCCACCACATTATCAAAATACTGCTATTTAAACATTATATATTTATAGGATATTTAACAGTACCGTAATGACATTTGAACAAAATACTTTACTCCTTTACCGAATGGCCATATGAATCGGGAATCGAATCGCGGTCGGCGAGAGTTTAGTCCATTCAATGTACTGAGCTCCCTTCGACCCGATTACAAATACGAGTACAACAGACCATCCGTCATGTGACAGGAGAACAAATAAGTATGACATTTTTCTTGTATTTTGCATTTACACGATTTCTTAAATTCGTCTATTTACTCAATCCGTCGCCCATTACAATAAATCCAACCAAAATTACTTCAGCAGTTGGTGCTACGGCGCGGCCAGCCAAAGACCTTAAAACACGGCACAACGCCGTTCTCGGACGGCAACTTCTCCGGCACATCCATGAGGCGGGTCAATCTATACACACAGGCGAAAGTCTGATTTGTAGAGACTAACCTATTCATTGCACTCTGCCAGATTCTCAAGGAAGTAACGATGCCTTATAAACTGCAGGGCGTGAAATATGATAGTGATCGTGAACGATGACGAAATGAGGATTTTGTGTGGGGGGGCAGCTGCATCCAGCAACTGCCGATCGACACAAAAATACCGGAAGTCAGCGAGATACGAGGAGTCAGGAGAGAGGAAACGCTCAACAAGTAACAGCGTTAACAGAACACTAACTCGATAGTGTTACCGACAAGGGCAGAATCGAAATTCAGCCCATAATTTTAAGCGTGCAAACCGAACGACATATCAAAGTTTCGGACGACGGCGCTTTGTAATGTTCAAAAGTGGCAATAAATTTAAAACGTTTCGGAAGCTGAATTTTCTTCCGTCTTCAGATAAAATGAGAAAGGCATAAACCACATATGTTGGGCCCTGTGGTTCAGCTAGCCTCAGACGAGGGCCTATTTTAAAATAGTTCAACCAGGGGGCTCAACACCTTGTGTTTCTAGTTTCTGTCTGCCTATAGAAACGTACTAATCCTCAATTACCTGAAGGTACTGAGTAAAACAATGTAAAGTCTATGATTTCCGGGCCAATATCTGAATCACTAACCATCCTTGTATGAAGGAGGCGCGCTATTCAATCGACCTCAACTTTGGGAGATGAAATATGCATATATTGTACTACGAAGAACACGAATGACCTTGATATTTATAGTATTTCAGATGTCTGTATTTAATACTGATGGTTGTTGATACTGAAATGTAAAACAGACAAAACAAGTACAAAAAGCGAAGAATAAGGAATAAAGCAAATATGGAATTAAAGACGGCAATCCTCGTCAGGAACAGTAACACAACTGAGAGCCTGGCAGGTTACAGATCAAACCGCCAGGGGCGTCCTCCGCTGTACGCGAAGTGACATGACGAAGTGACAAATGACACTCGACTTGAACGCAACTTGTCACAACGCGGATTTTTGAAACAACGGTGCCTCCATCTGGAGTTTAAAAATAGCGTTAGCATCCCCGCCCTGTCCTTACGCAGGAGCTGTTCAATAAATCCTGTCAAGACCACAACTTGTTGGCAGTCACGTCAATCAATGACGCACGAAACAGCACTCCATCAAACGGACATAACAACGAAACAAGAATGGGTGACGTCACACAGCCAACTCCGGGGTCCAGACTCTTCCTTCAAACCTCCATAAGTGCTCCGTACGTCAAGAAATTCCCTGCTTTTAAGTACCCCCAGGTCTCTGTGAACGGGGTTCGATTCCTGGTAGGGGCAAAAGATGCTGATATTGACTTCCACGACCAGATCCAGACTCCTATACAATGTGTAAACGTAGAAGTATACGCGGGGATAAAGCAGCTGGAACGGGAAGCTAACCAGTCACCTCAATTTAATGCTTAGGTCAAAACCACAAGCATTCAAGGCTCGCTACAAAATAAGTACGATGAGGAAATTTAATTTTAAAGAAACCCAAAGCCTTTAGGTTAGGTTAGGTTAAGTTAGGTTAGATTAGTTAGGTTAGGTTAGGTTAGGGTGGGTTAGGAAGGGTTAGGTTAGGCATGCAGATATTTTAGGTTAGGTCAGGAAGTTGACTACCTAAAGACGCTCGGCTTCGTAGCTTACAGTTTCTCGAGGCTAGTCCGCGTTTCATTCGAAATCTTATCAGCATCCGTACGAAAGGCGTCGACGTGCCACCGTCGTATTATACGGCGTCCCTAGAACCATATTCGCTATTTGGGGTCTTGTGTATGAGTCCCAACGCTGAGCGTCTGTTTGTCAGCCGTGTCTTATGGCATCGTCTTAGCTTTTTGTGGTCTTTTCATGGCGTCGGTAGGAGCTTCGCGACGCTTGTAAGCAGCGACGTTTCGTGATCGCTGCTTTTTATGACGGCCAAAGGCATGAAGTGTTTATGCATGATTCCTGCCATACGCTTTGCACAGTTCGGTTACATTATGGAGTGTTTGGGGGATTCTCACGTTGTACGTGGAAGAAACTTTTACCCTCGTCTCTTATACTGGAGTAATCGATAGATTGTTACTGGAAACGGCGACGTAAATCAGGCTTTTCTCCAGCTGAAATCGGTTCGATTTCATAACGGTAGCGCTTCATAAATTCATTTCTCGCCCTGCGTGACTCGTGTTCAATATCAGAGCTGTTTGATGCCTGGAACCTGACGGGAAGGGGACCTCGCTATCGCAAATGGTGGCAACACCTAACATTTTGTTTGAATGTAGCTTTATGATAGGAAATAACCTAACCTATAACATTTCCTATAATTTCAAGACCGCTAAAATACTTTCTTGTTCTGAAGCACAGGGATGTACAACCGGCTCACTTATTCGGATCCCCCCCCCCCCCCAAAGTGAGATATGTAGACCTGGTCTTTGGAACAGATGCCGTAATCGGGGATCTTTAGAGAGTACAGCAGATAACATCGTGACTAAACCAGGCAAAAATTTAAAAGCATTTTCTTCGTAGTCGGTTTTAAGGTTCCGAATGATCAGGCATAGAAAACTTCAATACCACTGTTTAGACACAAATAAAATTATTCGTAGTAATGTAAATTGTGTTCTCTTTTTTTAATCTATGACAAAGTGTAGTCTTGTTACCAAAGTTCAAAGCAACATAAAACCTCCATCTTCAGGGCTGAGGTGCATCAGGATGAGATACGTTCCTCCGGAATACCACAATCTTCATCGGTGTGTGAACCTCAAAAGCTCATGTTTTTTTGTAAACATTACGGTACAAGGTGAGATTTCAGGTTCTCATGGCGTCGAGTATGAACACGATTGTCTTCTGGGGGTGTTGCGCCGTGTAAAGTTTACCGACATTTCAGAGGCGATTACTGCCTCCATCATCAGGGCAACGATGCAACAACATATTTCTATGTGTAGTAAATACAATTTTTGACGAACGACTGCAAATCACAAATTGCATCTGTAAAATAATTGTTTCCACTCGAAGATCCGCCCGGGTTCCGAGGGTCACAGTCTGAGAACCGCTCTTGAAGACAAATGCCAGTGGCTTCGCAAAACCGCCATTACCTGCGGTAGAATCGACCAGGCAGTAACAAGACTAATATACCACGTGACTGGGTGAGTGATAAGACGTCCAGCGATCCATAGACCGACGATGTATCTTTTCCAGATTGACTTGTCATCACATAAACCAACTCTGAAAGACCTAGAAATATTGAATTCACTGCCACCCAGCGCAGAAACAACGCTCGGTCTTGTATTCGAAGCTCATCGACTTTCACACTCAATCACAGCATGGAGTAGATACATTTCCGATAAACTGACAGTCGCTCAGCTGGTAAAATATATTTTTTTGTTTTATAGAACCACAAGGAAAATTAACATGTTCGAAAAATCCCACCATTTAACCTTATTCTGAGTCAGATTAATCCGGTACACATTCATATAAACTTTTCCAATAGAAATTCTTTGAATAGTGAACATAAACTAACCTAACCTAACCACGCCTTTTCTCCGAGATGGCTGGTCCTTTGAGGTTTCTTGGCTAAAATGTACATATATTTCGCATCTCTTCCATGCGTGCTACATGTCGCGGCAAATACATCTTCTCTGACGTAATCACCGCCTAATGATAACCGGTGAAAAGTACAAATTTTGAATCTGTTTGAGATTGGACGTTCTCACATCGGCGATGATTATGATGGTCTTCTCATTTATGACGCCGTGTAGACTTCTGGGAACTGTAGATACGTAGTCAGGTTGTCAAAACCTACGAGCCTACACTGCGTCACAAACTCAGGAGACCAACATCGTCAAATCATGAAACCATTCATCATATAATTTTCTTCGTCGTCATGTTATCTCCTCTCTCGAAAGAACAAAACATTTAACCATTCCATTCGCCGTTTAAAAACGTTACTTAATTTGACTCCTACTTCGAATGAACAGCCCTGAAGATGGAGGGAGTATATTTCTTCGAAGCATAAATCCACACGGCGTAACAACCAAGAAGACAGCGACGGGCATTTCTTCATACAAGTTTGTGCTACAGAATATGATGAGGCCCCGTGTCTAGTCAGGGACACAAGATAATTCCAGCCACATTATTTATTACACTAAAACGCGCGGTACATGGTTTCCGACCGCCATTTTATCACTTCTGGCTAGACCTTATCTGCTGCTAATTAATACTGAAACTTACACACGAACAGTCGACCGTAATCAATTAAACTTGAGTACAGTCTTGTAAACAGAACGCTGACAAAAGGAGAACCAACCCGTCCATCTTATTATGAACCTAATTTCCACGGCTCTTTAACTCGATGAAACAGTTTCTGGGAGGGAGGATATAATTAAATAAAACAGATTACGAACAAAGAAAAGAGAAGGGGAAACACGAAAGACGCCTTTCACTGATGAGGACCAAAACATTGTCTAACTTTATCACGACGAGAATATTTCCACCTAAAAGGGGGAGAAGTAGCTTTAGGAAGCTGGAAAAAAAAAACTAAAATAGCTGTTTCTACGACTCATTATCCAGTCATTCCCTCCATTTTATGTCCATGTATCTACACGCTGTTGTCAGACATCATCCGTTACACTCTTCAAATAAAATTTCTATAACTACCTCAACGCAATAGGATCTTCATTTGATACGTCACACAAAGCCGGGTAAGATTCTCCGTTGCCTTTGAGACATACGATTCATTTACCCTGTTCACAAAAGCACGGCGGGTACTAATCTGAGACATTTGAATCTATTCAACGCTATTACGCTCCAGATGTCTGAGATAAATTGTAAATATTATCTTCCGATCTACGCCAAAACCCCACACCGGACCTTTGTTACTCTCGGTCCTACAGAGCCTGTTTCTACAGCAGCACTTCGATAAACTATGATTAGAGATCCTGTCTCAAACACAGATACTGTCAGTTTGAATCAAGACCCGCAGACTCCTTAACTCGACTTAAATACGTGGTTTTCCTCAGGTGCTCCACGAACTGCCGTTTCTATTCGACCCTCTAAGGCCCGTTCGTCGACGAAACGTGAAGTGCTCTAGTGTAACAAGGTAAGCAGAGGCTTTGAAGTTCAAATGGGAACGCAATAATTCAATTTCTGCCGGCACCGTGTAATTATTTGCATTATTAAGCCGCCCTGAAATATTCAGCCCTGCGGGGGAAGACGATCCGCTACGCAGTGCGGGCAAACAACACAATGCTCTCCCACTTGTTGAAAGCGACCTCAAAGCGAAAGGAAAGCCTACATGTCACCCCAGGACATTTTAAGACAATACTGACCGAAAGCCGGGTACAGTGGTTAGTATTCTTGCCTCTAAATCGGGAGTCCGGCGGTCAGACTTTCTACTCCTAATCTATTCGTCCTTCTTCAAGGCGTCCTTCATTTTCTTCACATCCTTCTATCAATTCATCATTTCTTCCATTCCATTCTGATATTTCTCCTTCTTTCTCTCTTAATTTCCCTTACCAACATTCCTTCTTAACTTAACAATTTTACGTTTTTCCTTTCTTAATCTCAGTGCATCTTTCACTTATAAATAATCTGTAACTTGTTTCCCCTCAGGGTTAAAATGGCCGGGGCGTGAAGCTGACCACACCTCCATCTACAGCCATGGTCGAAGGAACAGTGGAGCCAAACCCCAACTACCCACATACGTCTTCGAACCAGGGACAACTTCACACTTCACTAATCGTGACACGTTTTGTACACTGATTACCGGTAGAAGTTTACGGACGTTTCAGAGTTCCTTGCTGCCTCCATCATCAGGGCGATGAGTCATCGGGCTCACAGCCGTGAAAAGCTCAAATCGCACTTATTTCAGAAATTGCTTAAACCGCTCTCAGGAACAAAAATTTGTCAACGCTTAACTTTCTTCTCGTCGTATGGATGACTGGAATTTTATAAAAGTTTGTGTCGTGAATTGTTTTAAACTTTCCTGTAGAGTGTGTCTATATATACGCTCACGGAAACCGGAAGTGATTTCTTCCTGGTCTGCGCTGTTCGTGTTAAAGAAGATCACGCCGGTACTCGTGAGGACACGTGCAATAATAACAACTAGGGGAGAAATTATAACATAAAAGTTAAATAACCTAACTTAAATCCATGGAAAATATTCGTTCTTCAGGAGTCGGCAATACGCTCAGCTAATCAAGAAACTTCGAGCCTTTTATAAAACTCCAAGATCCATTACCATTTCACAGTAAGTTAATTATTTTCAGTACTGTACATTCCACTTCAAAGCACAGTAACCAGATAAAGTTTTCATCTCTTCATTCAGCGACCGGTCATATTCCTCCTACTGATTCAGAACTAAATAAAAAAAAATCCATGTTCGCACCTTCTTCTCAAGGTACCAAGATTGACAGATGAATCAAGTATTAATATTAAAAATAAATATTCGAGAATTCAGTAGACATAGAAAATAAAAATTAATATAGAACAAACAGATTAAATTAATAACTCATTCTAATTACTGCAGTCTAGGATTTGTCGTTCAACCTTAAACAGAATTAACTAAATGTTCGTTGTCATGGGGAGATATTGAGTTTTCTTTGAGGTAAGAACTATTTTTTTAAAAATTATATTATTTAGGCGAGTCTTGGTTTCAAAGAGTTAAACATGGCAATACGGATTTTGATTGGAAACGTCGAGGTACAGAAAATTAAAAACACTGGCTTAATGGAATCGTAAAGAGTCGAGAACGAAGCTAAAGATATCCCTTAAAGCAGTCTATAGACTATCCTTGGTTTACAAGAGCACAAATATTTGCATAGTAACTGTAGAGGCTCGTTCTGATAATCTGTATTGTACGCAGCTCACAAGAGCTCTGTACACACTGACATGGCCTGCAACTGACTTAGATCGATGAATGGGAAATTGATGAAAGTCGGCAACAGCACACAAACAATAAATATTAATTTTCATTCGCTCTTTGTGCTACGATCATCAGCACGCTTGTCGGTCTGTGGGCGTGTTCATTTACAGCTGGAATGACGACACGTGTGATCATCATCTTCCCCCGCACGGTTTAACCAAGTCGAGAAGGGAAAAATCGATTCGAATTAAACCGAATAACGAACAATTTTACCAAAAAAAATTGTCTAACTAACTAACTAGATGGCTTACCGAACCCGAAGGTTCATCACCGAACTAACAAAAGCCCTCCACCGGACCCTGTCCTGGGCCAACAAAATCCAGTTTCCTTCAACTCCTATCTCCCATAGATCCCGCCTGAGATTATCCTTCCATCTACGTCTAGGTCTCCCCAGCGGTCTCTTCCCTTCAGGTTTCCCAACCAGTACCCGGTGCACACCTCTTGTCCCATCCATGCGCGCTACATGCCCCGCCCATCTCATTCTTCTCGACTTAATCACCCTGACAATATTGGGGGAGGAGTACAGATTTTTAAGATCATCTTTATGCAGTTTTCTCCATGCCCTATCATCTTCTCTCTTAGGCCCAAATATCGTCCTCAAACACCTGTAATCTGTGTTCCTCCCTCAGAGTGAGAGATCATGTTTCGCACCCATACAAAACAACAGGCAAGATTATTTTTTTGTATACTTTAATTTTCAGGTTCTTAGAAAAAAATTGTCTAACCATTTAAATTTGAATTCATGTCGGACAATTTTAACACTGCCTCGACTCCATCTTGAATATTTGTGAGGGGAGAAAAGTTCCATAAACTGAATTTGTACCTTACTTCACAAGCACGAACAACAATTTACAAAACAAATTCTTTCCGTTTACCGAGAAACGTTTATAACATTTCAGTTGAAAAATGCCCTTAAGGTAAATGACTATTTTATAGACCTAGACGTAGATGGGGGTTGACTGTATAAAAAGCAGGTTGGGCCGGTTTGCATCAAGGTGGCTCCGGAGGGAAATTTCGGACTTCGAGTTAACCAACGAGGGATATTCCTGACCAGTTCGAAAATGTAAACTTTTAAAGGAGTTGGGTAGTTGAAACAGCGTCGTTAAAATAAAAATCGATCATTAAATGTTGAACGGTGTCTGGCAACGGCTGTACCAACTGTTGGAACAAAGAATCAAGATCGTGGATTAAAATAATCGAGGGTTGACGAAAAGAGAATGAGGTGGGGTGAAAGAGGGTGGAGTGACTGAGAGGGAACATGAGGAAGAGGCGAGTTATCTTGCGGTTGTGACTGGAACAACCTTCCTGTGCAATTCATAAGGTCAATTTACTCAGCAATGGCCCCCGACAACGCGAACACAAGTTCTAGCAGTTTCACCGCTGTTAAAGACCCAAGGTCACACAATTTCCTTCGCTCACTGAACTCGAAACAGACGCACCAATTAGAAAATCGAACACTTTCAGTTATTTCAAAAGCATGCGATGATTATAAACTGTCGGTTTTACGTGAAAGAAAACGCTGACTGTAAACCCTAAACAGCACAGGACTTATTTTAAACTACATAATTTTGTCAAAATATGTGCATAAAATCTGATGAAAATTAAAAACGAAAACATGAGATAAAAGTTAAATACACATACTCAGGCGGAAAGAAAATGTTAAGTTTTTGCCATCAGACAGAAATCGATAAACCACCTAGAAATTACAACCGAATTTTTTTTAATGAATTATAATCGGGATAAACATCGTTCGACCAAGAATAAGATAGTATAAGAATTGGATATGGATGTGGCATAATATTTAATTGAAATTTAAACTGAGTGGCTGACCATACGAATTGGCCAAATTAATTATTCGAGTCAATATATAAATAAATGAAGTAACCAAATAATTGGCAAACAATGGGAGTAACGCGTGGAGCATATAGCACGCACAGAAAAAACAAGAAATGCATGCAGAATTTTAGTCAAAAAGCTTGTAGGGAAGAGACGAACTGTGAAGTACTGAAGTAGATGGGAGAATATTATTAAAGAGGGTTTTAAAGAAATAATAAGACTATATGAGAGTGTGAACTTAGACGACGCGACTAAGGACAGGGGCTTTTGTGAACACGGTAATGAATCTTTTAGTTCCGTAAGGGCGCACAGTTTCTGACTCACTGGAGTACTATTAGCTTCTTAAAGAAACCACACCATCGAATTCTAATGAATAAATGGAGTGAGTGTATCACTTACGTCAGGGTCGTGGTAATTATATGTACCACTTGCATCAATAATCAATAAATTTGTATTTTTATGTATTTGTTTCGTATGATTCCAACCGTAAACACCGATTACTTCCTTAAACAGCGTTAATCAGCTGATATTTCGTAATGGTGAAGTGTCGTGTTTTCTTCGCGGTACGGTCTGAATTCTTAAATATTATTTAAATAAGCATCGTGTTTCAAAGTGTCAACCTTCTGACCACTGAATTAAGGCAAATTCGGGTTCGGATTTTTCTCTACCACACTTCTCGTCTTGTGAGTTCTCTTTTCTTCTTATTACAAGAAGCTCAAAGCGTCCAGTAGTAATTACTTCGTCCATCAGAAGATTGGAAATGTCAGAAATGAGATCTTACGACCTTTTCTGAATATTTCAAGACTGGATCAGCGAAACGAAATCGATATCTTGAGATGAAGACGTCATATATATAGAAATACCTATATTCAGATGGGGAGATACTGTTAAAAAGAATCTTAGGAAAATATGGTTAGAAGGTTGTAAAATGGTTTCATTTGGCTTCGTATATGGTCGGGGGTGGGACGTTGTGAACATATTAATGGACTTCCTGGTTTCATACAAGAGGTGGGGGGGAATTTCTCGGTTAGATGAGCGTAATATTAGCTCCTACAAAAGGACTCTCTCTACTCCACTGAGCTAATTAATTAGTCAGTGTGCCAAATATAGCTACCTCTGTGTCGTAAAGAATTAAACAAAAATCGAAACGGATCTTCTAGTGCGATTCAAATTCGTTACCTGACAAGTCCAAATCTCACTGGCCTTAACATTAAGTTAACGTAGATGCAAAACGAATATTAATACAAGTCGGAAACTACAAATTAAAAAAAATGTTCTTTCTTGTGATTCGTTAAATATATGCACCCTTACCATGGTAACAGGTAACATTTAGGAACGCGTCTAACACGTAAGTGGATAACAGACGCTCGCCACATGTGTTATTGCCGCGTTAACCTGCTCGTGTCCATCCGATGGGTCCCCGAACATTGGTGCCTAAAAGCGGTTTCATGTAATAACTAAGGCAGGGAAAAGTGTCGTTAAGGTATATTCCAGGCTGAGTTCCAAATGGATCAAAGGCCCTAAGGGACGATCCATTCATTCTGACTACGTACGTGCTGTGGCCCCCGAGTAATAACGAACGTCGACCAAACTTCGTTAAGTGGAAAAGACTCTAAAATGATGTGTGGTATTTATATAAACCTGCGAGAAGTGTGCATCTTATGTTATGAACAAAAGGTCGCAGAATGACAAAACAGTTTGCCAAGCAAACAAAGTTTTCAGCTAACTGTTACATAGCATATTAGCAATAAACCATCGCAGTCAGGAAACTGGAATATGGACGCATCACCCTGATGATAGAGGCAGCAAGGTCCTCCGAAACGTCGGTAAACTTCTACCAGACTACACGGCGCAACAACCCAGAAGACTCAAACTCACCGCCGTCAAAAACCTCAAATCCTACAAATAAAATATGATCTCAAGACAGATAATACGTAGACTAACATGAATTCTTCTCGATTCTTCTTAGAGTCCATATTCCCACATGTACAGATGTCGATGTTGGTCATCTGGGTAGTAACGCCATGTGCACTTGCACATGTATATCATCTTCAGCCCTGAAGATGGAGGCAAATTTTCCTCCGAAACGTTAGTACCTACCTACAAGTCCACACGGCGCTATTACCCACAAGGTCAACACTGACTTGTTCCAATCATGTTATTTATATTAGTTATATGTTCCATGTGAAAGACAGTGGTAAGTATATGTACCACCAGAAGACTACAAAGCTCAAAATTTAATTCAAGTACAATTACTAGCAATATTCTGCTAAAATATTTCTTCCTTGAACATTGACCGACTAATCCATGCAACGGATATGAGGTGTACTGATATTGGAGGTACGTACCGACATTTTAAAGATCATTTAGAAACATTTCGGGCCTTAAATATTAATAAACATTCGACTTCCTGTAACCCTCCACAGCCCAGTGGTAACTGTATATACCACCTGTTTTACTAATCATAAACTCTGCAATTTGTCCACAAAATTTTTATTTACGTTTTACGTATGACTCTCACAGTAAAGGGATATTATTTCCTTGAACAGTTGATCTTTGTAATGGTGAAGTGCTGTGTTTTCTTCGCGGTACGGGCCATATTCTTAAATATTATAAAGACGATTTCTGGCTTCAAAGGTTTAATCAGTTTGCTGACACCAATCAAATTCCTGTCCATATTTAACCACGACCGCTGTTTAAGATGAAGATCTTCATTAAAATTCCGTGAGCATGGTCTCTTTCGTAGTCGAAGGGGAGGACACGGAGAAGATAATTTAAGATAAAAAAAGGAACAAGAAAAATGAACGTGTTCTCTTAGGTCACGCGTATGTCGGCCATGCAGAATGCAGGAAGAACGGAATATAAACCTATTGCACACATTACAGCAGGCTTTGAATTAATGATTTTAAAATGTCAATCAAGTTCATAGGCCCAATTATCTTGCAAAGTTACTCGTTTTCGTCAAACTAAAATAACTTTTAGGGCTTCATACAGTCTCTACAAAACATCCAACCATAAGATGGAAACTGCAGTCACTGACAAAACGTCGAATGACCGATGTTATAACTCGAAGAAGCTTCAGTAAACTTCAGACTTTTCTTTCTTTCCCCTCCTCGTGCAAGATGTATTTATTCGCAACAAGGACATAATATTTCGGTCATGGAAGGAAAACGAAGTTATGAACAACCATCAAGGCAAAAATACAATCATGGAGTACGAAGAAGAGATTCCGGTCTGATTGGGAATTTATCGAATAAAAACGCAGGATAAAATCTCCGAAGCAGGTTTTCCTTCAAAAACGCGGGTAGATGGAGTAAAGATAAAGTTCCACACATACTTTAACCTCCATATCGAATTTCGTAAAATAATGCTTCTTATTTCTAAAGATACCGTGTTCGAATCTTGGAGCGGAGACCAGCTACCCTGACATATTTTTTGGTGATTTTACTACGACATTAAAAAAAATGCTGTTACAGCCTGCCAACTTTATAAAACATCACAAAGAAATATGAATACATCTAAAAATAAGAAATAAAACAAACGTGGTATCAAAACGAACCACACCCAACAAAATTCCAAGGCTTTGTCTTCAACTGAAACCATCCCAGATAATAAGTACAAATTTAATAAGAGTTTTTGGTAGCACGGCCCGAAAGTAGTGTCAAATTACGCCACTGGACATTACTACATCTCAAATAACTAAGCGTGGTTCAGTGCCCTGTACTTCGCTACAATAAGAACACCACGTGACCTGCGTAAATCATTAACTTCAACATCATCTGTGATTTTCAGACGTTTCAGAGGTGCTTACTGCCTCCATCATCAAGGCCCACATAATTAAGGTAAAAAGTACTTCCGAAACGTCGGTAAACTTCTACCAGACTACACGGCGCAACATCCCAGACGCCGTGAGAACCTGAAATCTCGAATCATTACCTTCCTCATTACGTTACGTTCTGATTTTATCATTTAATGATAACATTAACAATAATATTGATGTAAAACTGCTGTATCACCACGAATATCGAACAAACTTCGACCACATACTTGCATCGCTGTGGGTTGTTAATACACAGACTAACAGCCAAGGGCTAACATAAGCTTATCTATCGCTAATGTTCCGGGTTTCTACGATAGAATGTTCACGATTTCATAAAGCACTGTAGGATGTGTACTCATATAATAAATGTTGGCTGTGACAGTTGCGTGGACGCTGACTCATCATCAATCACCACCCAGTCCAGTTACTTACTCACCGGCAGATTCAATAAGGCACTGACTCACTATCTAGTTCAATGGGGCACTGTTTCTCTGGCTAATTAAGTCGTATATTCACACATTGGACAATTAATTAATGTAATTGCTTACAAACCCATTCGCCTTGTTACTTAGTGGCTCATCGATTCAAACCCAAAGATTGTTATCGGGAAACTCACTAAAATAATTATTCACAAACCCATCCAACTACTCTTTCATCAAACCCACTGTCCAAATCAGCCTAGTCAACAAACTCATCCAATGGCCCTGTGATTGAATTCTACCCTGAATGATCGTAAATGACATTGGCAACGTAATTAATTAGAGCTCCATGTTGTAAATGTAATGGCATTGCATATAACCAACACACCCATAAAACTACTTTTCCTTGTATTGTTTTAGATACTCAATAATATATGTTTTACAATAAATTTTGCAAGTCTTAACTAGACTTATATTAATCAGGGTCTGTACTGGACCAAAATGATGGTCATCTAATGACTTAAAGTTAGACACACAAGTGTAATTTAACTCGGTAAATCGTTTCCATGAAATATAGAACACGTAAACTCCTCCATTATACATTTATACTCTACTTCTAAAAACAATGGGTAAACGTATAAAAGAAATGCCTTATATCATATTTGTTAAAAGCCAAATTAATTTGGTACTTACTTTGAATACATCCTGCACATTCGTATCACTGCTCCTGATGGAGTATTCCTTTGGCTGTTTACGTCAAGCATAACGGATGCTTCGTGATGATCAGCGAGTTCTTCGTATGTGAAAACACGCGAACTATTTGCATGCCGGCTCTTATCTGCATCATACAAAGACGCGGGCGTAAGACTGAAAGCTTACAGTTTAGTCCTCTAGGAGCGCTCATATCAATGCGTTACAGACGAAAATTTTTATATTTATATATTGTCATATCTACATAATTTGTATCAGTGCGTTAAAAAATTGATTTCCTAAAATAAGTGAATAATTCCTATTATGCCAAACTTTCTATAGCTTATGCGCATAAATTAAATCAGGGTCTACATTTCTTTAGGACAGGTTATGCATGCTTCTGATTATGAACTCCATTCCGTAGGTTACGAGAAAAGGTGATTAAATTCAAACGTAAAAAAACTGTAATATTTCAAAGGTCTATTACGTTTCATCTCTGTTGTAAGTGAAGTGAAATACGGCCATTATGATTGGCTGTCAAGATACAGTTATGAGGAGGCAACGTGACATGCACACGTCATGACTGAACGAACAAGAGCCCCCCCCCCCAACACCCTCTTCTATGCGACGTAGAAACACAACTGCGCGTCTGGAAGAAACTAAATTGTCAAATGACCGAACAAAGTTTGACCATGCGCACTGCAAAACAAATTACATTTCTTCACAGGTGGTTTGAAACTATGGATCTCACTCTTCGTGATATGTAACGTCGTGGCCGATTAGTTCAATACACACGATTCGAGGTTCGATCCTTTATAGAAGATTAAAGCAATTATGTTCAACTGGTTGCCCAACAGAGCACGCCACTCTCCAGACAAGGCATATGTAAACACAAGTGTCATAACCAGCAACATAAAGTTATAGTGGAACCACGGTTCCGGAGAATTTGACGTAAATACGTCTCCGCAATGTAATGTAAAGTAATGTTATCTTCAATGTCATCCATCTTGTTACGAAAGCGGATTGTTGACGGCAATAATGTAACACATCAATACCGAGTAAACAGATGACGTTTCCTAGGTAACAACAATGCACGCAAGCTGACCATTGTCAGCAGTCCATATTTACACATTGTTGATACGGATCTTACACATTACCGACGACAATGGTCCATATTTACAAATCGTTGATATTTCCTAGGTAACTATTTTACACATTTTCCTTACACTTTTTTGCAGAATGACCCTTCAATATAGACGTATTTACGTCAAAATGCCAGCTATTTAGTGGTGTTGCTTTCTTCTGTAATTCTGTAGTAACCTGTAAATTACTAACATAATCATGACATTTATATCTGCACCAGAAAAGTGTTACATTTGTATTATGACATATTCTACATCCTTGGCTTAGGCCTATTAAGGATCTACTGAATTTAAATAAATTATATTCTATTCAATACTAAAACAAGAACACAGAATCCTGGCCAAATGGGAGGTTGGAACACATGGCCAATGATATGTAAAAACCAGTGCGCACAGAGAACTCAGGAACTATTAAGAGATCGCATGCACATGTAAATATTTCACAGGCATTAGGGGAAAAAAAATAATTACACACAAATTAGACATATATAATGTAAAACTGCCATGCTACATGTCATGGAGGTGCTCGAAGGAAGAGGATTACAGCTCCGATTTCTCCCAGGCCTTGGCACCGGACGAGGGTAGTCAGCATCGTGCCCGGCCGCACTTTATCCGCAGTGGGCGGGCCACAGAGCTGACCTGGAGAACCAAAACCGAGAGAAGTAGGCCGAGATGGTTTGGACATGTTAAAGTAATGGATTAAGACTTGGAAATAAAGATGAGCGGAAGAAGCCCCAGGGGCAGACGACGAGCTGAAGAGAGAGGGAGCATGTTACTTCAAAATACCATTTTCACAGCTGAGAACCTAAAATCTTACACGCTACCTTAAATTAAGCCACAACTGGAACCTTCCAATTCATGAACCATCATCACATTTGGTGTTACACTGACAGTGTCATTAAATAAACAATATAAATTATAAAATAAATCATCATTCACAGGGAGATAAAATTATTTTCGCATTACTCTTTACATTTTATTGCATAAGAACCATATACAATTCCCATAACTTATTAAAGATTGTGTTATCAAAATTAACCGAGCACCTCCTCAGTTCCTTTAAAATTTTTAACATTAAACTATTCGCTTTTATTTAACTCACGTGAAAATCAGCCCAAAACCCAAAACTGCAAACGGAATGATTAATGAAACCAGTTCAATCCAATTATAATTTTACTCAGGCCTCATTACAAAATTTCGGTATTCAATTAATTCTGACAGCAAACAAACTTCCATTTCAAAATTTTATTTATGAGTTTGCATTAGGTCCCCTCCTGCGGCCAAAACCTTGCACGACGTTGACAAAACGGCGATTGTACTGAATGCGACGCTTGGCCCGACCAGTCTTCTTCTTTTTCTTCTCCTGTTTGTCCACCTTAAGAACATAAAATTAAAATATTAACAAAAGTTATCATCACAATACGTAAATATTCACACTCATGATGAGCATTTGTATTGGATCGTGGGGTATATTATTCTCGCTTACCTTAGGTGTCTGACCTTTAACTTTACCAGCACGAGCCAAGGAGCCGTGCACCTTGCCTCCCCTCAAAGGAACACTGACATCAATGCTAAATGATTTTAGGCTGGCTACAAGATCGTCGTCAATCAACGGAGATCCACTACAGTAGAGGCAAACTTCTTCCACAGGAATACTCTCCAATTTGGCTACCTGTTCCTGCAAAATCGAACAAAAGATATTGTCTGAATGCTTAAATGACAACTCACATATGAAGAATAAATTTCATTAAATCTCACAACTGGCTCGCAGACCCTGACATATTAAAATTGTGGAACAAACTTCTAACAATAATTTACAATAATGCAAACTAGTGATATATTTCTGTACATAATATCTACCAGTACACATTTGCAAAACAACTTACAGTACATAACATCAAATATTTGTAATTTATAAACACGGATACATATTTCTTGTATTCAGACGTACAACTTTGTAAAATTAAATCTTAAATGTTCAAACTGAACCTTCATTATGGCACAATAAGCAATAACCTACTTAAGAGAAAAAAAAGAGAACTTACTTTTATTTCGCCAACAGACTCGTTACCTTCGCAGTCAATAACATGGTTGCCCTGTCCCCGTATATGCAGCTGCATTATGCTCAAATCTAAAAGAAAGAAATGTTTTACAGAAACAGCATCAGCCAAACTGTTTCAAGTATTTCACTGCATGTGTAGAAGAATTTGTCTGTCAGTCAGCTTCACCATATTACAAACACATGGGTTTTAATGCAATATTTTGTACTTGCACATGAAAACATATTCTATTCAACTTTATATAAAAAATACCTATTAAAACAATTTACAGCATTTTTCTTTACAAATCCTATGTTCCTTCAAATGCTTCTGTATGTGTGGTGGGGCTTGTAAAATCTAATTTTCCAATTTTGTGATTAACTTATGTATCCAGGTGAATGTGCCAAATCCAACTTAGCAGAGCCCAAGATCTGATCATCCGGCAAGTCTACATACTTGTGCAGACAGATGTCCTGGTGGAAGCATTAACATCAACCTAACGAGATCTGATACAACTTAATAAAATATATTTTTGTCAGTTGTAACATGGAACTTGTTCAAAGGCAAATATATTATCTGGTTTCCTTTCAATACAAATAATTTGTTGCAATGTCTTCTATATGATACGTAACATAAGAGACTACAACCACATATAATTAACATAACTTCAACACTTCTAATTTCTAAAGGTAATCGTTAACTTCTACATCTCCAGAACCGACATATTAGTTCAACACACGCGACCTCGACTGGTACACGTGGTCTCAACCAAACACACAGACAAATAACCAGTCTAGTATATCAATTCGGGACGAACCAAATAATACATACTTTTTCGTCTTGAAATGCTTCTGAAGACTGTCCAGCTGTAACGAAATCAGTTTCTACTTTCAATTATATCTGCTGCCACTCGCCATCAACAATAAAAAGGAAGCAATTCAACGGACTCAAATTATACTATATTTTGTATTACTGCTAGTGGCCTTACTGGTAAATGTAAAGGTATTTAAGTATGCCTAAGTATTTCATATCTTTTTATTGAAAGACAATTTTAAATATATTTGATGTATTATAGTATTAATACATTACTTTAATGTAATTTCCTGACTTGAGTAGTATTCATAAAACCCAATAGCAAACATAACAAAATTGAATATTTGGCTATTTTTTAATTTTTAGTCAGATGACGTACACATTTCATATTTTCAAAACCGGCGGTCGTGGTTACAGATTTCATTAAAAATAGATTAATTTGTATTATATACGCGAATATGTCAAGTCTATGAATAAAAGTTCTTGTATTGTTTTGAATTCGGTTGATAGATGTCGTAAATATGTTGGTATTAGCTGTGTCATAAGATTGTGTTGGAATGGAGGGGAGGTGTTGCATGTGTAGTGATGTAAGTTGCTAGGAAGGTTTTAATCACGCTTGTGTGTGGTTCTGCTACCCGGTGTCGTTAAGTGTTTTGATGATTATGGTAGTTTTATCCTCATTTACTAGAAAGCATGACGTTCAGTTTGTTCCGTGTCTTGTGGACTCTCTTACATGTGTTTCTGACGGCAGTGCACTTTATAGAAAGCGTGTGGAATTCTTTACGCCGAAAGTTAGATCTAGTTTCTAAGAACTATGTGGACGATGAACTTGGATTTATTTCAAGACACGTGAAATTATTTAATAAAATTCCGTCACACTTAGTAGTCATAGTAGGTAATGAAACAATATCCTATAGGGACCTGGCAAATGTAGCTGTTTGGTCCATAGCAGCTGGAATTTCTTTCGTAAGCTTCTATGATCATCATGGTACGCACTATTCCTTGATCTTTATAGATCAATGTCCATTAAAAATTATATTTATATAACGTTGCTTACCGAAGCAGTTTTAAGGTTTGCCTTTATCATTGAAATAGTGTCTCTTATGGCCTTGATTTAAAATATACTGACTAAGTATGTTGTGTTACAGGGATTTTAAAGAAGAATGAAGCCGAGTTACTCAAAGCCCTTTCAGAGAAAACAAAAGCACAATTTGAAAACATTGTATGGGGGAAGAGAACTAAGACACATGGGTTAATAAATAAGAATGGAACAAAAAATGGTAATGGTAAAATAATTTGTAATTGGTATGATAATACAGTATATCTGATAATGTCTTATATACAACATCCTGCCAAATTAATTTCATTATAATGCACTGTGTATTTATATGTTAACTCTTTACTCAATACTTTAATGATGAAAGCAATAAGCAAGCCTGAAATCTCACCAAGAACACAGAGATAATACAGATGTGGCAAAGGAAAAACCCCTATTTTTTCCAAAAATCTAACCCCCACCATCCAACTCATGACAAGTCACTTCGTTGATTCAGCTGTCTCTGCCCATTGATACATGACTTCTAGACCAGGATTCGCCACGGTTTCTGGTAGTTATTGCCAAGAGAGCCAAAGGAGTTTATTAATTAGTATATACAGGATGCATGAGCTAGGGTAGCTCACTTAGTACAGTGTCTGACTACAGACTGGACCACCAAGGTTTGATCCCTGGTAGGGGCAAACGTTTTCTTCTAGCTTCTTGGTCCCACCCAGCTTCCTGTCCATTGGGTACTGGGGATAAACTGTGGCAGGGGCATGATGATAACCACTCACCCTCATATACTGCTAAAGCCAAGAATAAGTGAACTTTTCCTCCTCTCCCTACAAGAGCCTCTGTGGTGAATAATAGGACAACTTTACATTTAAAACGTGTGTCTTTTCAGGTGTTGTGTCGTCACACAAGCTTCATTTAAATATTTTTTCCTTGAGTGATGGAAAAGGAGCTTTGGTGAAGCTGACTAAGAGCCTCTGCCAGTCTGTCATTGCTGGTCAGATGACAGTGACAGATATTAATCAGGACTTGATTGATGAAAAGTTAAGGGCAGAAATGGACATTCCAGATCCTGAACTTGCTCTTTACTGCGGAGACGTGTGTTCCACATATGGCTTCCTTCCCTGGCAGATACATGTCACAGAATTCCTGTAAGCAAACCAAATGGTTATTGAATTAACCTTATTGTTGTAGCATGTGCCTTTAGTCGAATATACCATCTGAACTTTGAAAACATTACTAGACCCACAGAATTATATAATACCTCTATTTGGTTTACTTACTGATAGTACGAACAGTACAGTGTCTGGACGTGGACTCTACGATCAGAATTTGATTCCCAGCTGGGATGTTTCTCTTTACCTCGATGTTGAGAATGATTTTGTAGCTCACCCAGCCTTCAGTATTAATTAGTAATTGGGATAAAATGTTGAGGTCTTCCACTGAGACTTCTTTTAAATTCTGCATATTTTTATCGTTTCAGGCAGCTGCAGTCACATCACAACATTCAAATAAAGGATTTCCTGTTACTATTAAAAAAATATGGAAAATGTGTACAGAGACATGGAAAATGACTTTGGATCAGATAATTGGGGTTTATGAATTATATGAATACACTTCTTTGGAGGATGAAGTCAAGCAAGGAAATTTGAGGATCACTGAATTGTCAAACATTTACAGCCTTGATTAATTTAAGAGTTCCAATCTTCAGTATAGGGGTTTAAGAGCTATGTTTCTGGGAAATGCAGGTCCACCAATAGAATGAAATATAAATATATCACTTCTGACATCACAAGAGGTAGGACTTGCAAATGCAATTATAGCACACAATCTTTCGTGATGCCATATTCTTAAATCTGCATTTTCATCAATGGAAATGGAAATCCCCCCCAAACAACATTAAGTGAAAATCAGTCTAATTATTGGCCTACACACCAGATCATACTGATCTTAAAAAACTATACCAACAGCTCGATCAGTTCAGTGACATGAAAAATGTTAAAAATTTCTTTGCAAAAGTATCGGGTATTCAGTATGTTAATTTTTGTATGCTTGTGAATAATACAAATACATAAAAAGCATATAAATGAATTATGGTGTTTCTTCTTTGCCCTGATGTTTTTACAGTGGCTCATAGAGGTGAACTGCATTATAAAGATGTGTCATATACTTTGTAACACCGAGATAACGCAAAGTAACTACGAACGTACATTAAGTTTTAATGTCATACTGTTCAACCACAAACGGGACATGGTTAACATCATAGTTGTACATACCACTCTGTAGTCTTCAATTACATTCCAGTTTTATTTGTACAAGAAACAATCTGTATAACAGAGAATGTAAATGTTTTATGTGCACATGCATCCAGATAGCAATGAATATAAACAGCAAGGTATTTTCATTATCTGAAATTATCTCTACTAAATCCTGCAACTCCCTATTCCCATTTTATATCACCAAAAATTATATCTTTTATGCTTGTTTGGCCACAACAGTTCGCTGTCGTGATACTCTTGAACTTGATTTGTCATTACATTTATCAATCCATAAGATACCTCAAGAATCACATCCTTGTAACATAATTCCTCTTATAATTCATGTGTCTATGACTACCGTTTTATTGCTCAACCTCCTCAGATAAAAACTTGATGAACCTAAGCACCTTACTGAAAAGTGTTAAGCTTTGCCATTTCCACACACCATCGATGTGAGGTTTATTCAGTTCTTAGGAAAAGCAAAGGGTTGCATGTGTGTGAATCACCAGAAAAACTGAAAATGTGTTAAGTACGAAATGCGAAACAATTGCCATTTTGGTTTTAAACCAGAATCAGATTTCTCCGATGCCAAGCTTATCACCCGCATCATATTCCCCAGTAAGTCTGGAGGTCTGACACAGGTAATGGGCTTTAACATTTGGCCACAATACTGAAATAAAATGGATATGAAAGGAAAAAAAGAGGTCAACAAGAATCATCTGTGTACTTTTTCTCTGACCAGCTATGCAGCCACCGATTACCATGGTTAGTACACTACATGAGAAACAATGGAGTATTAAGGAACTTCCAGTTGTGAAGTCCTGTAAATTATTTAAAAACTTAATTCTAACAAATTATAACACAAGATACATGCAAGGATATGGTAAATATATATGGCTGAATTTTGCATTCTACTTTTAAAATATTCATGGTGTAAGTTCAAGCAATCTTAACTAATTAACTGCAGTAAATAACTGTCAAAAAATTAACCAGTGCTTTTAGTTGATTATCACAGTTCTCAAAAAGGATATTACATCATTCAATACATGACTTGGTAGATTTAAAAAAAAAAATTCATTACGAAGACACTGAAAAATTCAACTTCATTACGGTAATCACAAATGTGCATGAAGGAATTCAATCTCACCTGATCAGCAGAAACTTTTAAGTTAAACAACGAAGTAAATAAATCAGATACATTTATATACAAGGAGATGGGTGAATAATTAAAGATATTCTGTAAATATTAAAAGTTGTTTTTATCAACATTACACTGTATATCTTCACATGCTCTCTCAATTATATCCTATTAATTTTCTAATATCTTAAATTATTAACTACCTATCAATGTTGTACACGTTTACATGTTAAAGAAGGTGTGAGGAAGTCATACACACGAATAGTTTTTTATACTAAGCTGCGAACACAAATTCATAATCTATAAAGATGAAAGAATTTTATTTCTATGTTCCGAATTTCTCTATGAATATTACGGGAAATGCTCTGATCACAAAACTTCCTACATTCAGTCCGTCGTGTATAATGAAATACATAATTTCTAAAACGTGCATGCGACTTGATTCATATTTCAAAACAGCCTCACTATGGCTGTTATCAACATCCAAGATTTGAAGACTGGCAATGAATGAACTGTATCATTACTGATGTAAGTTCTCCTTTCATTAACCACTGAACATGTCAAGGTTCTCTGGAGTCACAATTTAAATTTTTTGATGAATCCCCTCTGAAAATTCCTACTCTAGGCACATCTTTGAAAGGAGCATACCTTAAACTTCAATTTATGACACAGTGAGCTTCTATAGAAGGAAAGTAAGGTTTGAATGAGGTTTCTTCTAAGACTCGTAAAATTCTGCAGCTACCATAGGCACCACATAGCATTCTTATTACACTTCTGAAGCTCTTGAAATTAAAGTTTTCCAACTTTCACCATACCTACAGTTCAAGCAGTCCAGAGTATTATTACTTAATTCTGTGATGATATTAAGTTAGTAACATAATATCTGCAGTACCAATTTCTTAATAGCATATTTTTAAGATCGAGAACACTACTGACACAGCAAAAAAAAAAAAAATCAAGCTGTCAATACTACCCCTGCGTAAGAGCCCAAATTTATAAACGGATCCATATACACAGGAAGTAAAAGCATCTCTCTCTCTCTTTTCCGTCTGAACGCGCACACAAACACACTTGTAAATTCCCACTGCTGAAGAACTCTAAATGGAGACTTGATGCCTACATCTTGAAGACTGTAGCACCTTCACTTCTTCTAACTGAAACAACAGACAAATACATCCAGGAATGGGGAAAAATAATTCCAAACACCAAGGAAGAGTATTCATATCAAGATTAAATAGCTTTACGTTATTCTGCAAGTGAGCATTACTCTTCATGCACCATTCCCGTATGGTGGAAAACCAAGCAGTAAATTCCAAAACACTTCTGAAAAAGCAACAACAATGATCATATCACCCTCACCGCAAGACTACATTTGAAAGTGTCTGCATGGCTTATGTTTACACGCGTACAAACGCCATGAACACTACTGATTTGAAGCTACAGTGAGACATAAAGCAGTAATAAATTGGCTGAATGTCAGTACGCAATTGCACAAAATTTATTTATGTTAGCTTTATTAAAATTCTTGAGTTACACCCAAGAATTTGTTGTGAAGGCGAACAAAAGCGGAAAAGCAAAACGAGAAACACGTTTTAGTAAGTTCAACAGTAAATGCTCTATATTACCAGTCCCTTACATTTAATCGTAAATGGATGATTTATCTTCCTGTCAGTACACAAATTGAAATTATTATAAAACATCATTTTATGACAACTTCCTTCTTAGTAATTTGTGAAGTAGAATACAGACACAAGAAACAAATCGCACATTTTGTATTTCAACCAGAATGATACCATAATCACTGTTGTTGCCATTTCATTTTACTGAAATTTAATAAAGCCGGATTGTGATGTGTAAATCTCGTCTTAACAAGAATTTCTTTTTGGAACGAATCTTACCAGAAGCAGAACTCACTAAATCACATATCATTGTTTATCTTCTGAGATGTAACACTGTGCAGACTACTAGTAAACACCAATGTTTCAGAGAAACACCAGCGTTTACCTACAAGTTCATGTCCATACAATGTTACAATCCAAAAGACCACCACTGACATCGTCACCACGAGATCTTTAAGTCCTATAACTTCACTAACACTTATATTAATTGAGTACTCAAACTGTCCTCTAACATAATCCATTTTCCATCTGTGTTGTTTAATGACTACAAATTGGAACATAGAAGGAAATACCACCTTGAGTATCCACCCCCTGGTGGCTGGGTCAGTCGCGGCTGTGGCCGGACTTCTTACCCAAGGCCCTCTCCCTCTCGGCGGACAGCGCTGAACGAGAGCTCGAAGAAGACCGCCTCCTATGATGAGATCTCTTGCTGAGGATCGGTGACCTGGACCTGGAACGGGAGTACCTTCCTCTCTTGTTCCCTCGCCGACTATCATGTCGCTTGGACATAGACGGAGAACTAGAGCCCGATGAGTGTCGCGTCTGCCTCTTGCTTCTGCCAAGCTTCTTGTTGTTTCTGCTAACTGGTGAGCGACTCTCACGCTCGTGTCTATATGCGCGTGGCTTTGTATTGTTACTGCTATTTCTCCTCTCACTGTCACGGCTCTTTCTAGACCTAACATCTGATTCACGTCTACTGCTGTGCCGTCTATCGTCCTTGGATTTTCTCCTGTCATTGCTGTCCCTACACCGACTAGTGTCTGACCTACTTCTGCTCCTACTCCTACTATTCCGACCCCTCTGCCTGTCCCTCCTCTCCTTCCCCTTCCTGTCCTTGTCAACAAATTCCCTCTTCCTGTCTTTACGACTATTCAACTTTTTGTCAGATTTCTTGTGATCACTATCAGGGCTACAACTACGTTTCCTGTGACTGTTACCAATATTCCTTTTCTTTTCCCGCCTACTTGATCCCCCCATACTTCTGCTACTTTTAGAGCTCCTCTTTGAACTTTGCCTACTCGCTGAAGAACTAGATCGAGATGAGCTACTCGAGTCCGATGAAGACGAACTATCAGAATTACTCTTTGAACTTGTTTCATCATCATTTTCCTCTGAACTCGCACTGCTTTTTTCACTCTTTTTATGACGTAATGGTGATGTTTCACCCCTCCTTGGGGACTGTTTTATTTTCCTGTCTAATTTAGAATTATCAGCATTTCGGTCCGACTTTCCTTCAACATCACGGGAAGACTTTCTTATTGCAAGAGGGAATGTAAACAGATCCCTATTAGATGTATTTTGTATTTTATCTTCGTGTTTTATACCGTCCTGTGGATGCAAGGTTTTCGGCTTTTGGTCTTGTTCTTCTTCCTCTTCAGACCCTAAAATTATGGTCAGTCTGTCAATGGTTGTAGCAAGTGTTGCACTGAGCTCTGTTGAGTTGCAAGTTTTATAAAATGTAACACATAGCAGGCAATCAAAGGAACATGTGTTCTTTGCACAACACACACCTCTGCTTCTCATGCCACCAACCACCAGACTACAACTCAATATAAAAAGTTTTTATTATGGCAGTATACATGAGCACAATAAAACCTGTTTAAAATAGGATCTTCGCAATGCAATTTTTCTTTCAAAGATAATTAATAATAATAATAATCTTTTCAATGTTATGACATCAAACTTCTAGTCCTCTGACCCGTCTCTTCACTGTGCTAGATTAAAACGCTGCTCAAAAAGTACAGAACAACGTTTATCATATTTTCAAGTGAAATTACTGATTACTTACATTTCATACCCAATAAATGTTTAAAGGAAGAAATTCATCTATATTTCTATGATTAAAATCATCAGTAATCAATCATCTCATCATTACACAGCATATTATAAGTAGCTACAGAACAGAACTACATGAAGGAGAGTAGCCGTTGACAAGCTAATGCTATGTTCAACTAGCCAAGAAATTCCCCATATTTTACAAAACCTAAAGGTTCATTACTGTGTTCACAATGGCTCGTCACGGGTCACTATCCTGACCAATATGGATCTAATCCACACTTCCAAACCATATTTCCCTCTGATCCATTTTATCATCATCCTCCCATCTATACCCAACTCTTGCAAGTGGTCTCTTCCTTTCAGGCTTACCAACAAAAATTTTATATGCATTTCTCATCTTCCTCAATTTGAAGACTCTTATAACATTTGTTACGTGTATATGGTGCTGTATGTGTGTTATACACAGAAACTATTTTCCAGAAAAGAGTATGATTTTTCGTGGTTTATCGTTAGCCTTTCACTCAATACACGTTGTGTTTTGTTGTTTGCTCATTTGTGCAAGGTTTAAAAAATCAAGTGATCACTAGGTTTAATAAGACTGTAGGATGAGTCATTCTCCATGGTCTATATTAAGAATTTAATTTAATTACCTACAAGAACCTCAGAAAAATACCCATGAACATTTCTGATGAGGTGATATAAGGTATACACCAAATCACCGAGCATCAAACATTTCTTTTGTGGCAAATGTAACTCTGATATAAACTGTTGCAATTACTTGGCAGCACTGATATGCTTTGGATTATTCAAGCACAGAAGGAAAATGATGAAACATAACGGAAATAGTTTTCATCCTCAAGCATAATTGTACTTTTCTGCAGAATTTGTAAGTCAAAAATCAATATTAGTCAGAAGATGGCACATCTGTACCAAAAAATTAAACAGAGATAATAAAGATTTACTTTAAAAAAAATCAGAATTACACCATACAAAACAATCTCCACGCTATTTAACTCGCAAAACTGTTTACTGCGCACGGTTTTATGTTATGGCACGTTTGCCGTCCTGACGTCTCAGTTAACGTCACACGTGAACTTACAACCGGCAGCAGTGCAATATCCAATATTGTACAAACATTATATGCTTAGAGGAATCTGAGTTCAGAATGTTGATCACTGTACCTTGAAGGCCAAATCGCATCCTTCCTAAGTGTACAAATAACCTGCACACCCATGATGTTATGGCAAAACAATATGAAGATGTTGTACTCACCCTTTTCCGCAGGATGTTTTGAATCAGTTTGGTTTTCTACCTGTCTCTCTTCTATGTCACTGTCCTCACTTCCCTCACCAATCAAGCGCCTCTCCTTGTCTTTCTCTAGCTCCTCCTCTTCCCGAAGCCTTGCCTCTATCTCCCTCTCCGTTTTCACGAAGTCCATCTTCCGTCTCTGGATCTGATCCTATCAAATCCACATTGGAAAACATATACATCCCTGGTTCCCAAGCTTCAGTTGGTTGCGTGCTTAATTGTATTCAATGTTTTGGTGAACAATTCATTCGGTATATTGGAAAATCCAGGGCGTCATCACTCAACTAACCAGAGGGCTTCAACACTGTTAGTAAGACTGCCACTTTATGAAATATTATTTAGCATCAAGCTAACTGATTTTGTGAATGTACGGATTCATACAAAAATAATTTTTCATGACTATGATTGACAAAATAACTGTTTACCCGCAGTAATCCTACTTACCCTCAATTCTTCATCTGAGTCAGCCCCATTAGCTCGGAGGGGAGTGTTGTTACCGCTCGCATCATCGCCACTGTCTGAATCCTCACTGTCACCATACATCCCGAGACCTGCATGTGTGGGATTTCCATTTCTCAAAATATCAATGCAGTTCCACAAGTGCCTTAAATTGTTCAGTAACATTTACATACATCAACACACCGAATTAAAAACACTGCCGTTTCCGTCAGCCACTGATCGTGCTATGCCAACAATTTAATGCGAGTGTCAAGAAGTTGAAACTAAATTGTTAAAATCTTGGTAAACAAGTCACAGGGATGTTGTATGAGATTTCTATCATAGGCAACATTACTCCACACTGATTACGTGTTCACATATCTGTATTAAATTGCGATAAACTACCTGTTGGCCCATATTCCCTCTCACTGTCTACAACCATGTACTACAGAGTACGTAGGGCAGTCAAAAAGTTCCCGGAATTCCCGTTTGATAAAAGTACGCAGGACCCGACGTTTCTCACAAAGATCGTCACTGGTGATGAGTCATGGGTGTTTGCCTATGACCCGGAGACGAAGATGCAGTCATCCGAGTGGCACACAGCGTCGTCTCCCCGACCAAAGAAACCACACCTCGTGTGATCCAAGGAAAAAGTGATGCTCATGGCATTCTTTGACATCGACGGTGTAGTACACCATGAGTTCGTACCGCAACCATGGAGGACATCAAATCGAATGCGATGCCCGAACTCCGGAAGATTCCAAACGAAGCCTTCCGCCGGTGCTTCCAACAGTGGCAGGATCGATGGAGCAAGTGTGTGTGTGTGTGTGCAAGGGTCCTACTTTGAAGGTGATTAGGCAAGCGTTGTCATATGTCCTACCATTACAGCGCTACACCACAATTCCGGAAACTTTTTGACTGCCCCTCGTATAACGCCACACCAATATTTCAAAACATGCAGTGTCATAATATAAAACGTTTCCAAGGCACAAGGTATCCACGTTAATGTGATTCTAAAGCTTTGTGGGAATAAGTACTGACTGCCCAATGTCTGGATCAAAAAGCTGTACACTTTGAATGTTGTCATTGTTCGTCTTCTGGGACATAACATCGTGTGCATTTATAGGTAAATACCAATGTTCTGGAAGAACATACTACCTCCATCTTGAGCCCTAAAAGCAGACTGTTCCTCTGAAATGCTGATATCTACCTACAAACCCACAGAAGACCAAAATATATCTTCATCCCTGTGAGAACCTCAAATCCCATCTTTGATGTCTCTGACAAAACCTTCAGCTGAGACATAACTATATTTATTCTGCAAGACCAAGTCCATATCGTTACGTTTGCCATAATCTAAAGGCAACCCTTTCCTTTCACCTGATGACTGCAACAAAGCCATTTTCCAAAAGTCCTTCCATCTTTCCAACCAGACAATATACACATCCACAGAAAATATTCCAAAGATTAAATAAATGATGAGCAATTGTAATTAGTGACCACGGAAGTACGCCACATAACCACGGACACTACCGGATTACTTTCAGCACCCCTGCTTTCTTATTTACTGTTCTCTTTGAATTCAACAGTCAATACTGATTTCAAGGGTGACAAGATGAAATATAATTTTGTTCTTTCACATACGTACAACAATTTCTGCCAATCAGAGATTACGAAGACCATGTGCTTTACAGAAAACAATTTTTATGTTTTTGGAAAACAAACTTATTTTTTATATATTGATGTTAAGATCTTATTATTGGCACAAATAGACACTGGCAAACGAATTTACTGCAAAACTTCTAAAATTATATAAAGTATAATCCAAATTCACTGCAATTCTGGGGTGGATAAATGACACAGCGTTAGCTCAACACTGACATAATTACATTGAGACAAAGAGGTGCGAAAAACTGAATGAAGGGACATTACATGGGGTTTCTTAACTAGATGGCTTACCGAACCTGAAGGTTCATCACCGAATTAACCAAAGCCCTCCAACAGACCCTGTCCTGGGCCAACAAAATCCAGTTTCCTTCAACTCCTATCTCCCATAGATCCTGCCTGAGATTATCCTCCTATCTACGTCTAGGTCTCCCCAGCGGTCTCTTCCCCTCAGGCTTCCCAACAAATACCCGGTGCACACCTCTTGCCCCATCTATGCGTGCCACATGCCCCGCCCATCTCATTCTTCTCGACTTAATCACCCTGATAATAATTGGGGAGGAGTACAGATTTTTTAAGCTCATCATTACGCAGTTTTCTCCACGCCCCATCGTCTTCTCTCCTAGGCCCAAATATCCTCCTCAACACCAAATTCTCAAACACCTGCAATCTGTGTTCCTCCCTCTGAGTGAGAGACCATGTTTCGCACCCATACAAAACAACAGGCAAGATTATTTTTTTGTACACTTTAATTTTTGGGTTCTTAGAAATCAGACGGGAAGTCAAAATATTTTGAACTGAGAAGTAGCGAGCATTTCCGGAATTTAGTCTCCTACTAACTTCCTCATGAGCATCATTTTGATTTGTTATTGTTGTTCCCAACATGGCGTCTCCTGCATACAGCAATTAAAACATATATACACAATTGCTCACCATGGCTGTAGCAAGAGAATAATTACAATCCTGTAGAACTACACACTTATATCTCGTTTTCAGATATAATCAGAAACGGGTCACTCACGACTACTTCAAATGATAGATATAAACATTTAAAAATTACTTACCCAGCTTGCCAGTCAAAGATGCTAAAGCCTGGGTCTTCCGCAGTTGCAATGGTGGAGCTTTGTCACAAATATAAATGTTTAGTACAAGGCGATTGACACACATAAAGGAGAAGGAAAGGCGTATTAATTTTGTTCACTAACGGGACCACTGCACAGCGTCTGCAAGTAGCCGTCAGCTACACAGCAGCTTCCTTCTAAACAAATCCATAATAAGTAGAGAAAAACAAACACTTGATTGTAAGAACACAACTTTCTGAGAATTCAAGACTATGATCGTTCTCTTTTTAATAAGTACAGTTGTATCAGTACACTTGATGTTATACCAATGTATACATCGGCAAACATTTGCACATATAAGAGTCTTTTAATGACAATAACTGAGTTTATTGAATGCTGAAAACAGGCGCTCAAAGCAAAATATCGTTACCATGAACAAAGCAGGCAAGATGCTGACAGAAACATTCTTGAGAATACACATTTGATTCTGAGCAGAAATGTGAATGCGTAATTGAAGTTTCTAGTACCTTTCGCTTTTGCTTTACTCAACACTTCCTGTGCTATGGCTTCCATCTCCTCGGTAGTAACCTCCAAGAGAATTTCTGTCAGCGTACGGCGAACTTTCAACATCTGCAAATTGTACAACAAACACAAATTTAGAGCCGAATTTCCGTTCCTAGTGACGGCACCCTCGGTACGGCGGGCGGTTCGTGCCTCCCGACATTAACGTCACCGTCGCTGTTTTTCAGGTGTTCAAGATAAATTAAATATATTTTCCAAGTGAAATGGTCATCATCAGGTTCACAAACTGTACAGAATATAAAGTAAGAAATTATGTATACTCACAATTTCCTGCATCACCTCTTCTCGAGATTTTGGTGGTTCTGGCTCATTGCCCGAGAATCTCGCTAAAGGATGATGAGGAGACGAGTTTGGACTGTCTGCGTTTCTAAACCGGGATTTCCTTTTCAGAGAAGACTGTGAGGGAGTTGGGCTTCCCCCACGGTTTGATTCTTCTGAATCACTTTCCTGTAAAAATAAAATTTAAAAATATGATTTCTAACATAATTTGATACAAATTACACAAAATTTTTCACTTTACACAAACTGAGTTACAGGCTTAAAAAATTAATGAAGAGGGATGAAATATTTCATTAACAGATAAGAAAGGACAAGTCAAATCGAGCATCAGCCAACAAACTGCCACCAAAGATATTTTTCTTTGCTAACAGCAAACACAAAATTAAAATACTCACAAATTTGCTTTTCTTTGGAATTACAGGTTGGCCACTATTCTTTTCTAATTCAGTGACAACATTATCTTCCTCTTCTTTTTTCTTTTGTAAATACGCTTCCCTTTCTTTTATCTGCCGTTCTCTATCAATTTTCTTTTGTTTCTCCCTTTCCATTTTCTCAAGACCCTCCCTGATCCATGCAGGTAATTGTCTCCTCTTTGCAGCATCTGGAAACATGACAACATTATTGTTTTCATATCCTGAAATTTAGTAATTTCTTACAGTGCAGACTTCAATACTTGCAGTTCCGTTAAAGATTCCTCTAAGCAAGAAGAATCTAACATCCCCACTTAATGGTACCTGCACCTTGTTGTGGTGGTGGGGCTTGAGCACCTCAGTGACCCCAAGAGCTACTGGTAGGGCCTCCCTAGCCAGATTGGTCGAGGGGGAGAGGTCAGACTAAGACACGTACCCTGGTCCTCCAGGTTGGGGGTTGGTCGCAAGGCTAACAACCTGGCACCGTAAAAAGGAAGATGTTTCGAAACCTCAATCAAAGCCTCGGAAGGACGGACCTAACAGAGGACCGAATGGAAGAGGAGAGTTGAGGAGGCCATGGACCGAATACGGACCGGAGAACCACAGAAGAAGAAGAATCTTACATAAATGAAATTCATCAGTGAGATAAATGGCACGAAACCATACGTACTGAATGTTACAGGTTACAAGCCTTCAACTGAAAAATATTATATATTGATTACACTACATGCAATACAGTCTCACCAAGAACAGGAGTTGCATCTTCTTCGTCATCCGACTTCTCTGTTGTGCGTATGCGGTCATGTGTACGGTTATTCCTCCTCCAGTCATGTCGGTTATGTCTGATGAAGGGAGACGGACCTGAATCAGGACCCGGTGGCACACCGCCCGTATCTGCCGGCCCACCCGATGTCCAGTAACCACCGGCCACGACCTAACGAACAGAACATTGTATATGGATCTAGCCTCCTTTCTACTCCATAAACAACAAGTTTAGTATCATATCGATATTCTGAATCATGTTGAGAAATTAAGTAGAAAGGTGCGATTCAATCCACGGCATAGATACCAGTCACAAAGAAAGGCAAGTAGCCACGAGATGGGAAACAGAAAATTTGGACCTTAGGAAAACAGACCATAAGGATGGACGTAAATAAACTTGCATTATCAGCATATTTTGATGTTTGTTTTCTTTTTATAGTACAGACTAAATTTCTGTACACCAGTTTAACAAGCTTTGGCATCGATGGATCAAAAACCAGCAGAGGCAGATATTATCAACAAGTCTTCGGTGATATAGCTTACTTGATTATAATGCTCTGATCCGGCCGCATGATTGTAATCATATACACCTGTGCCGCTTCCATATGTCTGAGAATTGTGCGAGAAGCCGTATGGAGGCACTCCAACTGAAGCGCCAGATGTAGATCCCTTTCCAGGCACGAGCGTCTGACTGGGCGGAGGAGGGACGCCTCCGGGCGGAACCATGCCGCCCGTTGCACCCCAATTCCAGCCCCACTGTTGCCAATTAGGCCATGCTCCCCATGAATTAGCTTCTAAACCAAATGTCAATACAGTGTACAATAATAACCAAAGATAACTCAGTAACATTTCTAGACACAACTACATTTCACATTTAACCCACAGAATACAGGAACACAGGATTTAAACAACCATCATTCAGGGCTGCTGGCCAAAATTTAATTTCATGATTTGACAATTTAGTGATACGTTACTGCAGCACATGGCCAGATCTGTAAGGTGAGATGTACGGCCAATAACGGCTAATTTAAATTAGAATGTGATGCATATCTCCACCTGGAGTATTGGATGAATTTGAATTTTCAGGTTCTTCTTTTGTGTCCATGTCCATAGGTGCTTCGCCTCCTTCCACTTCTGGCTCCTTCCTCTTTTCTCCCGACTCTGCTTTGTCTCCGATGGGTGGTGGTGGTGGAGCGGGTGGAATCTGATCCACAGGGTGCGTTTCCTTCATTTGGATCCATTGCTGTGCTAGAGCTGCCCAGTCAACTGATCCAGAAGCAAAATATAACTTAAATGTATTCATACTAAAATACTGACATAAGATGTCACATTAATTTGTGCTCATTAAATTACACAACAATTTATTTTGACATAAATACGTCTATATTTTAGGGTCAGTGTCATTCAGCAAAAATGTGTTACGAAAAAGTGTAACTTCATTGTTATGTTACTTAGGAAACCTCATCTGTTTACTCATCATTGTTGTTACCTAGGAAACGTCATCTGTTTACTTTGCATTGTTATTACCTATAAAACATTACATTACCTTACCTTACATTACATTCAACTACCACAGACCCATTTTAAGCGTAACTAATTCAAATTAAATAAGCAAAGTCTTAATCAAACTTTACTCAATTGTAAAGCATGTATAAAGGAAATATTTAGAATAAAGCCAATATATAAACTTCCTTTCCATATAGACGTATTTACGTCAAATTCTCCGGAACCGTGGTTCCACTATCCACTTTTTTCCTTATGGTACACACGTATCTCACAAAAATAAACTACTTCTATGTTCCTCCGCCACCTAAAAAGTAGTCATAATCACATAATCCCAAACGAGCCCAATTTAAATGCATGATTTTGATGGAATTCAATCTGAGCACTGCATCACTGAAGGCTGTCCAATTTCTTGACTGGGAACAGCTACTGAAGGTTCAACACAGCTAAAGCCAAATACACCAATGAACAACCAATATCCTTATATTGCATCTTAATGTTATCCCTTCATACACTCCTACATTTCTAATTACTTGCTTCTCAATTGATTTTCTCAATAAATCATTATTGCGTGCATTTTTTGCCTCCCCGATCTGAGCTGCACGTGTAGCGACTTTGATAGTCATAGGCTTTCCATTCTAACAATAATGGCTGACCTGTACATATCATTATGTTCCTCATTAACCTCAAATCAACATTCACTGAACTTCTCTCAAATACTTTCCTTCAAAATGAAAATAAACAGTGGCAGAGTTACATACCTTCCTCGTGGGACAAGTTTTGATATGCCGATGGGTTCAAGGCCCACTGGGAATACTGCTGATCCCCTGACCACATGATTATAAATCTTTATATACCTTTACTTTTAGTACATGAACCTGAAAAGTAAAGTTTACTGTAACATAAGTTTAAAATGTATTCAAGTTCATATTATAGAAACCATAACACAAAAAACATCATACCAGCTCCTATATTCAGTTTGTATCTTGCATCCGCAGAACCAGATCTCTTACCATTCCATTCATCTGTTTCTACAAGCCTGTTTTAGCATCTTTCAGAATATTGCATTATTACCAACATGAAGAATCAGATGACAAGCAAAGTCTGAATATACCTCTAACTATCCAGATGGAATTATGATGTATTTGCGACAAAAGCAATGTTTCACAATTACAAAAATGAAAAAGCAAGTTGTCTTTTATCATATGCAAATAAATAATTTAAATTCACATACTATAGGACCCCTAATTGGTCATTAACAATGTGGTTTACGGTTAAGTTTTGTCTTAGTTAAACATACAGGCAGCTGGATCATGAGTAAGCCGAGACACATGAATGATGTAGGTTAATAATAAACAATTCAAGGTTTCCACTGCATTTGCACCATTCCATGAACACACACAGGCAAGCTTCACTCAGACCAACTATATAACCACAAACAAGACAAACCAACAAATCCCTTGGTGCGAGATGAGAGTCAGAAATCTGCTTTGGATATAGCAATACAGCGACATTGCAACAATATAAACGATATTAAGACTAACAGAAGACAACGTAATCAATGGGAAGAGTTGAAAATTATGTTTAACCGCAGCATATCTTTACAATATTGTTACCAGTTACCTAGCCATCTCAGATTTCATAAAATGAGCAATATACTGATAACAGTGATCTGATGACTGAATCATGAAAATTGCCAGCATTACCAATTACTAAAATTTGAAGAAACCAGCGCCTTTTCATAGGACAAAATGTAATGCTTTGAGGTTCTTCTCCCTCTTGCCTCATTTCAAAATTTTTCATTCTTCTGGCATGTGATTAGGGTCATTGCTTAAATATATAACCATCACCTATGATTAACATTCAATTGAAAGATTACTGAATTTTACAGCTGTAAGAGTCCATGATGTTCTGATGTTTTTATACTACGTGTAAAGAGATGTCTGTAGGAATACCAGCAAAGTGAACACAATTTTCTTTCATTGCCTATGCAAATATATTTTTATATATACATAACAAACCAAAACTGAATTAGTTGGTCTATTTAGTTGAACACAATTTACTCAGAGTACAGTACAGTTCAGTATGAACAAAATATAAATTCTGTCAAAAGTTTAATGATAAATGAAAACGAAGCTCAACTACATGGTCACCATACTGTACTTTTCCTTTAGTTTCCATATACAAACATTCATGTATATGAAAAGAAAACTTTTAGCCAAAGTTAATTTTTAAATGTGAAGCTTGGAAGACATAAAAACCATTGCTCTAAATGCTCAGTGAAGTACACTTTTTTAATAGTATAAGCCCATCATGTACATAAGCAAAGAGTTAACGTACTTCCTTTTTCACTAAACAAACCTAATAAATACACTTTATTTCAAATTAAACAAAACCTTCTCCTGTTACGGAGGCCAAAAGCTAAAATACACCCTCATATATAATTATTTCTCTTTTAACAGAATAACTGATACGAACTTTTAAATGGTGGCCATAATCAAGAACAAGAAAACCGACATACGCATATACTCATCTGGTTGTGAATTCAAACCTTTCAGATGAATACTTCTTGAACTGGATTACTTACACATCATCCAAATGGAGAGAAATGTTGTGTTTCAAAGCAATGGATAGAATGTAATTTAAAATAGTCTAATTCTACACTTAACACGAAACAATAAACAACCAGCTTCAACTTCGATAGGTTCGACCATAGTTTATCGAATAAATTTGCCGGTCTCGACACGATACACTTTGGTGCAGCCAACACACCTTGTCAATAATTAAATTGACAATATGAAGTTTCATGACTACATATTCCCAATATGCGGGAAATAAAACACAAATGAGGAACGTATTCAACAGACTTACTTAAATTTATAATTAATTATATATATGATGAAGTCACTGGTGCATTTTTCCTGGGTATTCCAATGGGAGTTGGCTGCACTTCAAGTATCGGTTATCGAAGGTTATGTGTTTTGTTTTTGTTGTGTGCGTGTATGTATACTATTATTATTACATCTACGAACGTATAGGATTATATGTTACCAAAGACACAGTTAAAATAGAGAAGTGTATGTTTATGTATAACGAAGAAATATTTCCGTGTAGAGACAGTCTTGCTTATTTCATGTGTAAGTTGTGTTCTTTGTTTGGGGTTAGGTTAAATGATTATCAATACTATAGTAATAATAATGCTTACTGGTTTAGTGTCTGAATCATTAACATATAAAAATGAGGTTAAAGTCAATACATATACAGCGTCAAAATTTTAAGCCATGTTAAACAATACTTTTATACAGAAAATATTTCAGTTTATGTTTTGGAGGAAGTATCAACAAAGGTCATACTATTAATTTAGGTTGAGAGCTATAGGTTAAGAAACAACCTTCTGTTAATGTTCATAAATGCTGCCACTGCATCCTGTCCCAAGCCAGCTGAATTCTGTATGTCCTTATATTCTAGTTCTTTGTTTGCCTAGAGCTTTTTTCTCATTATGTTTTTCAGTAAGTATCTTGTATGCATTCTCATCACTCTTATGCATGCTACATATATCCTCCTGTCTTGCCCGTAAGAATATTAGATAGAGTACAAATCGTGAAACTTACAGTTGTTATTTTTACCAATATCCTGTTACTTTCTTTTTCATACAAGCAAATATTCTGAGTAGAATATTAAAAACTACTACTTTCCTTTCAGTTGATTTTTCCAAGTAAGGAATGGCTACAAATCTCAGTGGGAATTTGGGGCAACCTCAGAATGCTGTCACAACCATAGGCAATATTGCACCTGCAATAGGAGTAGTAGGAACAGTCCCCAGCCACCTCTCACAACGGCCATCGACACCACAGCAGCACACTGATACAGCAATGGAAGTAGATTCTGCAATGCAAACTGTAGGTGAAACCTTTTTAAGCATCTGGAAATGAAAATTCATGTAGCTGATATAAATAAATATCATGAGGGAGGGTAGCTCCGTCAGTCTGTACTGACTACATACCGGATGACCAGAGTTTGATCCCTGGCAAGTGCAAAGGTTTTTTCCTCCAGCCTCCTATCATACCTGAACATTCCCTTGGGATAAAGTGGCCAGGATTGATCATTTGCATTCACGTCTTTTGTACGTACAAAGCTCACCATCACTTTGAACAGAATAATTACACAACTAAGAATTAAAGAAAAAAAGAACATATATAATTATTTTTAATTTTTAAGCGTATATTTTAGGGCTTTTGGAATGACATGCATGGATCACTCCTCTGAATAGCCAGTTACCCATAGGTTGTCATCTCTATCCGTAGTATAAGGAAGGGATGTGTATTGTTGTGTGTATATTACTAATTATATCATCATGATATTCTTTTGTTAGTCTCTGGTTCCATCAGCGCATGTAAATAACTCCTCTACTCCAGTACTGGGTAATCTTCAGTCAGTAGTAGGATCTGGTATGAGCAACACTATTTCCACCTCATCTGTTGTGACAATGTCGTCGCATCATTCTCCTTTAGCAACGGCCCTGCAAAGCGGAAACAGCGGCACTCTGTCTTCCAGTAATACCATTGGAACTCAGGTCAAAAGTTTATCTACAACTTCCGCAGCCTCCTTAACAGCAGTTCCACATGAAGTTCAGGCTCAGGTAATTTTACTGTATTCAGAATATCGCACGAGTTGTTGTGGTCATTGTTCGAAAGTCAATAATCCGATTTCCTGTTCGGTTTCATGTTGTTGGTCACTCTGTTCAAGAAACATTGCCATTTTCTTACAAATCCATCATTAGGACCCCAGAAGATCAGAGTCTTCTGGGATATTACGGAATTTATTTTGGTAGAAATAGACTCACGTTTCAGAGGTGCTTGCTGCCTCCATCATCAGAGCCTGATAATGGTGGCAGCAAGCACCTACGTTGTATTGTAGTTTTCAGTAACAATATGGAAGTTAAAACTTCACTTCAGATGCATTAAAATTTCATTTTGCAGATTCTGACTCGTTCCCGTCTTCAAGACTTGGTCCGTGAAGTAGATCCAACAGAACAGTTGGACGAAGATGTGGAGGAACTTCTTTTACAATTGGCCGATGACTTTGTGGAGTCGACAGTCGGTGCCGCGTGTTTGCTTGCCAAACACAGGAGGGCTTCTACTGTCGAAGTAAAGGATGTTCAGCTCCATCTTGGTAAGTTGGGTGCCTCCTGTTTTGCCATAATGTCGGGAGGCGAGAACTGTTGAAGCAAAACGATTACTACACAATGCAAACAGTGATTGCCATTGCCAATTAAAATACTTAAATTAGTCAGTTCAAAACAGTTTCCATTTATTCTATAACTCGTGGAAGATCTCTTTTCATTTTCGGTCAAACGACTCTTCAGAATTTTGGTTATTTGCTCACTAGATGTCAGTGAAGCGACTGAAGACAATTGAGGGAGCATTTTACTTCTTATAGATACCGAATAAAATATTCTCGGGCTATCAGCCGCGTCAAGCAATCTCGTCTTTGAACCATCTGAGGCGGCTGATCGCCCGATAAGATTTTATCGAATTACATCGCTGTGAAAGCTTCAAATTCTTATCGATAGTTTCCTTGCATATATCATATTCTGATTTTTACATAAAACCTGAAAACTCTTGTTCTAAAAATTAAAGTAATTAAATTAGAATCAACATTTGAAAATTGACAGTGTGAATAGCTAACCGTACTCTGTATCAAGAAATTATATAAAAAAAATTGTCTTTTGTGTATTTTCAGAGCGAAACTGGAATATGTGGATTCCAGGTTTCGGAACAGACGAACTACGCCCGTACAAGAGAGCAGCAGTGACCGAAGCCCACAAACAGCGGCTTGCGCTGATTCGAAAAGCACTAAAAAAATATTGAACTTTTATGTTGTTGTTTTTTTAGGAAATAATAAAGAAATTATTGCACATGGGATGACGGAACGGTGACTGATTTGTCCACATTTTCATCTGCCGACTTTATTTTTGCATCATAATGTATACAGTCAAAGGGAGCGCTTCTAATCTTCACAATATCCGGTTTCTTTATCTGTCCGAGATCCTCGCTGTGAATAATCATCGTCATTTAAGGGATCCTCAACAGTCAAGATACTCACATTGCTTAAGTTTCTTTGTCAAATGCTGTACATAGTGAAATAAAATATAGTAATGCATTATATATTTTCGTGTGTCTGCTACTTCCTTCATCGCCGTGAATAATATCGAAATATCATTTATGCTGCGTTGGTGTCCGTCTCTGTACTCCGTTACTCTTGGATTTAAATTATTTTAACAAATGAGAAAATTTTGTAAGAATTAATGAAGACGATTACGGTATTCGACGCAATTAAATTTCCAGCCTCGTGATCCACCAGCCATTTCCCCCTCTGGTTATGAAACCTGAGAGACAAGGCGATATTCAGACTGGCCCAGTAGCGTGCATTATTTTGTCAGGCCTAACGTACACTAACTAACTAACTAACTAGATGGCTTACCGAACCTGAAGGTTCATCACCGAATTAACCAAAGCCCTCCACCGGACCCTGTCCTGGGCCAACAAAATCCAGTCTCATTCAACTCTTATCTCCTATAGATCCCGCCTGACATTATCCTCCCATCTACGTCTAGGTCTCCCCAGAGGTCTCTTCCCCTCAGGCTTCCCAAATAGTGGACCGAACCAACCAGATGGCTTACGGAACCCGAAGGTTCATCACCGAATCAACCAAAGCCCTGTCCTGGGCCAACAAAATCCAGTCTCCTTCAACTCCTATCTCCCATAGATCCCGCCTGAGATTATCCTCCCATCTACGTCTAGGTCTCCCCAGAGGTCTCTTCCCCTCAGGCTTCCCAAATAGTGGACCGAACCAACCAGATGGCTTACGGAACCCGAAGGTTCATCACCGAATCAACCAAAGCCCTGTCCTGGGCCAACAAAATCCAGTCTCCTTCAACTCCTATCTCCCATAGATCCCGCCTGAGATTATCCTCCCATCTACGTCTAGGTCTCCCCAGAGGTCTCTTCCCCTCAGGCTACCCGGTGCACACATCTTGTCCCATCCGGGCCTAACGCACACACAGATCATTAATTTTTGAAAACGTCGTTTCATGACATGATTTTAATTATGTGTAAGATCACTCGAGAATCATAGCTTTTTAACTTTGCTCATTTAAATAAAATTTATTTAGACGAGCTTACTTTTTTTTTTACCCTATAATAAGGGGTGTCCATAGATCGGATGCTCCTTACAGCAGTAGCCGAATAGCTTTGTCATTCAAAAGGAAAGTTATTCCTGACGCTTCAATCGAAATATCTCGGACCTGGTTACATATCGGAATGAGGAACACGATTACGTAAAGCGATGATACTAGATGCGACTTTTCTGCTGTAATGGAAATTTAACAAGAACAGTCACGAATCACTGACGACCGAGTAAAAGCTGTGTCAGGAAGACAAGAGATCGGAAAAAAGCGGGCGATATACGAGACCGTTCGCCCCGTAGTGTAAAGTTTCCTGACCGCCTTTCGCCACAGAACGGCGATCACACATCCGACCCCTTTCACCAGGAACATGTCGAATCTGAAGACGAGCAACGAAAGGGGTCAAGGGTCAGGCTTTCCCTGAAGCTAATCATGACACGGCACTACGATACACAACTTTAAAACCTTTAAAGGTACTGACCCTTCCGGACTGAATTAAATTCGTGTCTCCAGGAAATAAATATTTTCCCATCCTGTCTTACAAAAAAGATACGGAAGAATTTTTGACTTTTAATCAACAGAAATTATACGTTACTTCTGAAACATATTAATTAAAAAAATATCGTTAACGAAGGCTTCGTAAAATCTTTAATCGAGAATAATGCCGGAAGCAACTTTTTAACACTGCTAAACTCTAGCAGATTCGTTGTTTGGAAGAAACCAACTTCTTACTTTCCTACTTATGATGGTTTACTGGACACTCAGGAAGAAGGAACAGAAATAACTGGAGAGTTTTGAAATGTGGTGTTGGAGAAGAATAGAGAAGATCAGGTGGACGGATCGAGTGACCAACGAAGAAGTATTGAGGAGAGTCAACGAGCAAAGAAGCATTCTGCAGGCGATTACACGAAGGAAAGCTAACTGGCTGGGACATATTATGAGAAGGAATGGATTAATGAGTGATATCACCGAAGGCCAGGTTGAAGGAAAGAGAGGACTAGGAAGAAGATTGATACAGCTAACCGACGACCTTAAACGAGGAAAGAAGATGACGTTCCAGGAATTAACGCGAGAAGCCAAGAATAGGGACAACTGGAGAGCTCTTTTTGGGCAGAGCAATGGACCTGTCGTAAGACAGAACACTGAATAATAATAATAAGATGGTTTACAAAAGTTCGAAAACTGAGGGTAGAAGATGAAGGCAGCAGGTTCCTCAGAAGCTTTGGTAACCTATATGATTATATGCAGTCACATTCCAATACATCTCAGCCTTCTATTGTTTCGAAAAACACAATTGTATTTGTGTAACAGAGCAAATAAAATTTCCCTTCTGAAATTATAACGGTGGTAACTTTTTGTAGCCGTGGTTACATTTATAACGGACAGCAGTACAAGTCTGATCTGCAACTTCCGGTCTCTGGAGTGTTTCGATAATTGTGATCGAGACAGATTTCTTTATGGTACATAAATTATAGGTACAGCACTGATCTAGAGTCGTGATACCTCTCACCGCTCTGAATCACGATCTTGCCAGGAAGGCTGCATTTTTCTGCACACACGCCTGTTATGAGATTGGACAGACTCCAGGGAGACTCTGGCTAAGGACTTACTATCACACAGACTGCCTGAATAATTTATAAATTAACTAGAAACTATAGTTATGCCCAGGGATGTGATCTTTTATGTGCTGGAGCGTAGGTTGAAAGCAATGGTTATGAGTCTGTCCTCATTATTTCATAATTGTTTTACAAATGTAAACGTAAAACTGAATTATAAGCGCGTATACGAATTGTTCGTCTCAAAAAATGATGTCGGAAATTAAACAAGCTGACGGGACACAATTATTTTAGGTTTCCAATTCAGGGGTATTCAATAAGCCTTGATAAAATAATCCAGGTTGTTTTTATTAATTTGTTTAAAGTCGACTGAAATCAAACGATTATTCCGAAAACATTAAATAAACTGAAACGAAAGTTTAAACTAATCATAATCTGCGTGAACCTAAATTCTGACAGCGGTTTGCATCCACGCGACCCGAAGTGACATTCATTTAATGTTATTTATTTTCTGCAATCAAAAATTCCCTCTTCCTCTACACCAGATGCAATGGTTATATCGCCATGACTCGGTAGCCAGGAACTTGTTGAACCACCCCAAGGCCGCCATTAAACTACACTGCAACTATCAGACGTTGCCATGACTACCGTGACATCTCTTCGACTGCCTCACGGGTTCCCGTTGACACATGTGATTCTGTCACGAGGAGCCTTGAGTTTGAGCCCAGACACGAGAAGAATATACTTTCAAACTCAGACAAAGACTGTGGAAACTGACATCAAATCTATCAGGCTGTTATATTAAACAAACAAACAACTAATTATTAAAAATAAATGGAGTTGCAAAAACTTCAAACGGAATGTAAGTGTTGTGGCTAATTTGTCATAACAATATTCCTGTAGAGGTCAGTAGAGTGGTTTTTTAATGACAGAATGTACGCCTGTCTTTAGTGACAGAAATGTCTTTCTCTACAGCTCGTTTAATTGGTAACCACACGAAGAAAATGTCAGTGTGTCACTTTTACTCCAACCCGAAAGGAAATCCCTTACTGTATTTAGGTTAATCGTGAATCACAACTCTTTAATACCAACAGTCACTGATCCAGTGCTTACCAATTACAGAATTCTAGGGCAAACCTCATGATTATTACATTTTTTTTTGTAGTTTCGCCGACAAATAATTAACCTCGCATTCAAGTCTCCAGACCTCACAGCAGAATTTGGTTCACGTGTCTTTTACCTCCAATGACGGAGATACGAAAATCCCTGACTATCCGATCAGTGAACCAAGTGACTTTCTGCGTATTCAACTAACAAACTTACTGAATTCTGATGTGGATCTTCTGGGTAGTAAAGCAATACGGACTTGTAAGGTAGGAACATACTGCCTCCATGTTCAGTCCTGAATCATATATCGATTAAATAATAACTAATCTGAAGGGAGATGGTAGTGGACTACATTAAGGTACCATCCGTGTTTTCCCTTGGAGGGACTAAGGAAAACCATGTTTATGATAGACGGTGTTAAGGTGTGGTAACCACTCGGAACATGCCACGGTGGTCTAGCGGTTAGAACGCTGGCCTTGTAATCCTGGGGGTCTCGGGTTCGATTCCTGGCGGTGCCCGAATTTATAACTTGTGTTGGGCAAGGCCGTGGTCTAGGCAACACGGAGTTTCCCTCCGTGGCATCCCAACAATTACTCAATTCACACACAGAAGAAGGCAATGGCAAACCACTTCTGGATCATCTGCCAAGAACGTATATGAACAGGTCCCAGTCCGAGAAAAGGATGCAAGGATCCTGTTCATATGGACCTGTCGTCACACAGAACACTAAATAATAATAATAATAATAATAAAACCACTCGGTCGTAATGGTGTGTGGTGTAGAACAAGTTCGTTTGTGGTAATGGGATCTGAACAGGCCTTTGGGCTAACCTGCTAGGCGCCGAAGAGACTGGGTCGGGAAACCTCAGGCTACCCTGGTTACCGATATATATCTTACTTAGAGCTGCGCCAACAGGTCCATTATAAATTCAATGGATCGTGTAACGCGTGTAGTCCACACACGTTCTATCACAAAAGTCATGCTTAACTCGATTCCAGGTTCTTCGCCAACGCCGTTAATCTTTGCCGCTGGAGGTCGTCAGTCTGTCAGCCACTGGGACCAAGATACTTCCACGCGATATCTGTTCAGGAACGCAATGAACATTCTCGGAAATCTAATTTCGAACCGTGCGAACAGAGGGACCGAGTCGCTCTGAACGGAAACTTAAAATACGCGACTGAAGACTTTAGTGCAAAAATGATTCAACTGCAACTGAACATACTCTTCGGAAACAAAAAAAGTAACTAAATCCACGGAGTCTAATATATTTTGATGCAAGTGAAATCCAAAGCTTCATTACTATCAGGCCTACGGTCCTAATCCTGAATCCAGTCTACATCTTACTTACCCTATTTTAAGATCCTTTTTAATATTATCATCCCGTCTGCGCCTAGATTTCCCAGGTGGACTCGTATGTCCAGACTTTTGATTATAAATTGTGCACATTTTCACATTCCCCCATGCGTACCAGATGGCTCGGAGAACCAACCTTGATTTCATCACCCCTAATAACATTTGGTGAACAGCAAAAACGATAAAACTTCTTCTTATATAATTTTATCCATTCTCCTGCTGGGCATACTTTTTGGCATTTTTATTCTTTAATGTAACCAAAGAATGCCTCATGGGTCCATGTTCATTATATTGTTTCAATAATGACCTTGGATACCTTTCTTGCATTTTTCATTCCGTTGGTAACCCTGCTGACGTCACTACGCGTGATATGGCGGGAAGAAAACTCCCTTGGAATTTCAGTGTGCTCAAAAGAGTAAACTTTTACAACCTTGTTTCTGTCGGCTCAAAATATTCTCCTCAGTTCCATGGGCCCAAAACACTCTCAGTTTATTCCTCCTTTAATGTAAGAGACCAAGAATCACACCTATACAAAACGACAGGCAAAATAATAGCTTTACAAACACGGCACTTAAGTTATGTCACTTAGTTCAACAAACACATGAAACATTTTTATTTTTCGACAAATTTGTGTTATAATCGATATCGATGTTCGTAAAAAGATTAAATCTGTTTGCAACCGGACTTTCTAGCGTAATTTTATAAATTATCAGGAACATGGGAGTGTCCTTTCAGTTGCGACACACGCCCTTTCTGCACGCAATCTTTAAATTGAATTGTATTATTACATGTGAGCGTTTTAGGTACACGGTTGTAACCTACATGGAGCTGAAGTACTTTCATAATGGAAATTCCCACACTTTGAGAAGCAGTGTCATAATTTAAGGGCAAGTCACAAGAAAACGTAACTTCTAGTCCAAAGAAGTCAATTATAAAAAGATTTTTCCTTACTTATCACACAGACAGAAATTATCGTGGTAATGCTGGGAACAACAGTTTCGCAAAACAGCGTAAAGCCAGACGAATAAATCGACTGCAATTCATTACGAAATGGCTGGTCGGGAATTACAAGCCTATTAAATCAACTAAACAACAATAATTATCTGAAATATATTACAGTTTAGAACAATTAAGCAACCTAAGCTCCCAACACGCCAGACCGTGGGCTAAACACTACTTAAAAAATTCGGCACGTACCTCAAAGAGAACCATACACGTCTCCATGACAATGCTCAGCTGGTTAACACTGTTTATTCTGAGAATCATATGGAAAACATAGTAACCAATGGGATTTTAAGGGGCTACAACATTAAATTTCAATTAAAAGTTGATAAAATATGACTACATACTCTTTGTCTCCAGCGGTAACGAGTTGTACCTCCACTCCCCCCATACGTCTGCATGGCGTGATGCTTAGTTAAGCACCAGCGACAACTTTGTAAATTTTAAAGGGGTCTGACGATGATGTGTTACGTTCGGGGTTATTGGATGCTGTTAAGGCTTTGACCGGGATGTTCTTTTGTTAAATCTTATGTGGTACCGCCTGATTCAACTTCTAATGGTTAAGTGAAGTGTTTTCTTCGCGGTACGGTCTGGATTCGTAAATATTATGAAGACGAGCTTCGGCTTCAAAGGGTTAACCAGCTGATTTTCGTAATGGTGAGGTGTAGTGTTTTCTTCGCGGTACGGACTGAATTCATAAATAATATTCAGACGATCTTCGGCTTCAAAGGGTTAATAGATTTTGGGCCTTATTAGATAATATTTACGATCATCTGTGTTTACTGCCTTAGATTTCCCCGTAATTCTTTACGGGCAATTTACCATTAAACCTATAAAGGTTGATTAATTTGTTATTTTGCCTCTAATCCTTAATTCTGACAACAACAAAATGTTTTTAAGCTGGGACAAAACACCGATGCTTGCAGACACTCCTTACAGTTTCCCACCAATTCATTGGGCGTCTCGGCAAGCCTGGGGGTAAGTACAGTCATCGGCCCTTCAAGGCGAAATGCAGCAGTGGAGCTGAGTGCCGAAGGTCCTCAGCTCGTGGTACATCCGGGGCCTGCGAGGTCCAACACCTGCTCCCATTACTGGCAATGACCAACTTATCCCCGATGTTTCGTAAGACCTTGTAACAAACGAAGAATTTGCTCAACAAAAGTGCCACACCGCTCTCCGTGAGGGCATTTCCCCTGAAGTGTGTGAATGGGTGAAAGTGTTTGGGGGTACCCCTCCACCCGCATCGTATCCGACTCAGCTGAGGTCTCTCCTGCCTGCCGGCCTGCCTTCTGAAGGCAGTGTCTTCATCTATCACGGTGAGTCCAGTTCACGGGCAGCCGACATGACAGTGCCGTGTGTTAAGAGGTACAGCGTCTCAACACTCGTGACGCTAGTGTGTCTGCTAGCATTTGTTTCGGCAGGCACGCAGGATAACATCGAAAAGGTAATAAATCATACCACATGCATAGAAAAAGTGTCAGAACGTGTAATCTAATCAAGTTCTGTACATTTTTCTTTTTTCCAAATTTCCTCAGATTTTATATGTTACCGGAAATACCTGAACTAGTTTGTCCTACGCAAAACTAGGAACGCTGTCTAGTAAAATCTATTTTAGAAGGATTTAGGGGATGTTCTGTAACGTTTACGGTCTTAATGGAGCAAGGGTATTCAAAAACAGACATCAGAAATTATTTTTTTCTCCGTGTTCTGTTAAACATTCAAGACATGAATAATTTTTTTGTACGATAAACAGTTTTTTTTACAGTTCCTTTAAATTTTATGACTAGGGCTAAAATGAAATTAGCTCAATTATATTTAGTGACGACACCCTCCATACATACCAGATTTAATCAAAATGTAGTTCAGTTCTCTCAGAGGCAAGGCAAGCGAGATGAGAATAACACAAGGTCTTCAGCAAAGGTAAATAATTATCGGCTGTGCTAACATACACATTATTTTTACACGGAGATACCTCTCTGTGCATTCAAGGCCTGGACATTAATTTCAGGTTAGGTTATCACCTTCATGTTTTTTCCGCTCCAAAGAAAGCGCCTGTGGCACCCACTGGAAACGATTTTGGGATTCCCCGAGGCAGATTTACATATAGCGGTAACTAACAGAAAATTTACTCCGGCTAGATTTGCATTTCAATTGTAACATCTGAAATCTCAATCCGTCTGCTACCTTTTATCGTGTTCACAAGAGTCTGCCATGAGCCTTACACTGTATGAATTCAGCTCACCATATTTATTTAAATTAGGTTTTAACATTACCCTGCGTCCTATTCCCAGATTTACAAAAATATTGTCTCTTCGTTTGAAGTTTTCCGACTAAAAAAAATTTCTACGTATTTTCGAGTCGCGGGAGGACTTTGTACATCCTCCCCCCCGGGCCTGTTCGCTGTTCACGAACTGCAAATTCAGATGCAAGAACGCCAGAGAACGCTGCTCCAAGCGAAAATGTCCTAACTTCTTTCTAATAACTAATCGATCGCATGTTTCGATTTCTGCTGAAAACAAACCCTCAGTTTCCGGGTGATGGTTAAGTACCTGCTATGTGAACAGCACAAAGAACCGGTCCAGCTCTTACGTAATTACTCAGCATTGCGTCTCTCCAGCCACCCAGTATAATTCTTGGATTTCCTCAGTACCAAGGAGAAACTTCACCAAACTGAAAGTATAAAACCCAGGTTTAGGATTTGTATTTAGATGTACCCTCGTCGTGGTTACTGGCTATCCTGACTGACGATTAACTTGGTTTATTACACTCATATTCCTCGTTATACTTCAGTGACGTCTAATCTGCGTGTGAGCATCAGCTATTAGAAATTAATCAGCACGAGATAAAAAAAATGGCTACACCACCAGAATTCAATTTACAGAGCCCCGTTTTGTGGCAACCGATTTCACTACTCTAAGATCAAAAATTTCATTGGGGTTTCCGATCATGTTTTTATATTCCATTAATAGTTTACTTCAACACGTGTACATCGAATGCTATTAAGAATTTCAAGTTTACAATAACTTTACGTAAGACGCGAGTGTTTTTTTTTTCCGCGAACATCTAACAGCATCCCTGAGCGTGGCGGACCGAAACACCCGGTGTACTGCTTCAGCGCTATAATAGAGCAGCAAATTAATTAGTTATGTGGCGCGTGACACTGCTACTGCTCCTTAAACATTTCTGTTTGTTTGTCGTCTTGTACTTGTTAAAGCGAGACAATTTAACATCTGAACACAAGAAATTCTGAACTTTTGGCGTGACCCTTTGAGGGGGCGGGGAAAATTAATGTTATAATTTCGGTTCCTAATTTAAAAAAAAAATCTCCATTACAAGAATTAATCCTTTAAATTTTAAAGAAAGCGTATGCATATTGTCAGAACCAAACGCAATACGTAATACACTCTGTGGGCGAAGTGCTGAGTTGCTGAATATTGATCAGACGGCAACCACTGTAATGCAAAGAGGTAAATAAATGCCGACGTCTTCATGAACAATTCAAATTAATTAAGGACGCAACAGGTGTAACGCACATTGGGATATAAGAAATGCGTACACAATTTTGGTTGGAAATGGTAGAGATCACAGACGACCTAAGTACAGATGGGAAGATAGTATTAAAATTAATCTCATGGAATTAGGGTTGAAGGATGTGGATTGGATTCATCTGACTCAAAACTAGAAACTGCTAGCGAATATGGTAATGAATATTTGGACTTCATAAAAAAAATTTGACCAGCTGAGTCTACTATTAGTTTCTTAAGAACTGTGCAAAATTATGTTAATTGCAAGTGAGTGACCTCAAATGTGGTTTTTAACGGAAGGTAGAGAAGAAAAGAAACTTTATCCGTGATTTATATCTCCACAACACTCGTCACATACATTTATTCCGTCGATAAATTCAGACGGAACTGTGAATGTTGATTTCGTGTGGAGGCCATCTGGTTAATTTTAATTTTTTATTATTAAAAGTGGCCTATAAAAAAAGTTCAATAATTTCGCGGAGCAGTATAGACACACCTCTTCCTCTGATTTAAATTTTTTACATCCTGTGACAACTTATAATGTGGGGATTAACACGTAAAGAATATGGCGGGGGAAACATAATAAGACATCTTTCTTTTCTGAATCAAATAATATAAGGCAAAAACAGACTGTATTTTATCAAAATCACCTCCTTAAAAAACTACGAAATTTAATCCATCCATTGATTAATTTCAACAGCAATAACCAAGTAATCGCCTTGGAGACGCGCTGTGTTTTCTTTGAGGTAAGAACTGGATATTTAAATATTATTTACATGGGTTCCGGCTTCGAAGGGCATAGCTGAAGTCATGACGTCACTCTGCTGGTTGTCTATACAATTCTCTAGCCCAGATAATGACATACAATATGATCGAATGGTAAAGTTAAGAGAGATTTATTTTCAACGTACACATGTACGAAGTGAGCCAATTGTTCTGTCTTCTTACAAGACGCAAACTATGTCAATGTTCTGATTGCAGCAAACGTTTCAAGGATATAAACCAGGTTAAAAGTTTAAATTGACGTACTGATTTCATCTTATCGCCCTGCAATGCGAGTACAAGGTCATTAAAGCGAAAGTACGAGGGGGTACAACGCGCCATGATATTCTTGCACAATTTATATAACGTGTGGGCGTAAACGTAGGTCTGTCACTGTCAGGGGAAAACCTAAGGACACAAAAGGTTTTGGAATATTGATTGATACAAGGTGGACACGACGTGGCTTTCGGCGAGGGAATTTCGTGGACGAACGAGTCCACTGTGGCAAAATTTCGAATATGGCAGCAACTTCCTGCTTCTTGAAAGCAATAAGGTGCATGAACTGGCATTCCACTATTGAAAGTCCGCCCTTAGGCACCATGACACAGCGATAGTTTCCTCCGCTCATCTTCAATCAGATGTTACGTCACAAATGTAAAGAGCAAGCGAGTTTAGCGCAAAACTGGCGTAACTCGACTTCTTTGAAACTCGGCGGACGCTAATAAAATGAGATATTTTAAGAAATCTTATTGTTGTCATTGATAAAAACCCGGGGGGGAAATCGATCTGGAATGAATGACGGACTATAAGATGGTAAAACGGGGGGGGGGGGGGGGGGGGGGTTCAGTTCTGCCGCTGTGTCCACCCACCTAATTTATTCAGGGTCTCTGTTCACGGGAGGTAAAAGTGACTGGAGCTTATAGCTTATCGCCCACGTCTATATAATGCCAGGGCGAATATATGGAATGTTACCTCCACGTTCAAACTAGTTAATGTGTTCTTCAGGCGTACGCAGGCTTTAATTCCTATTATTATATTTATATTTATTATTATTAACAAAGTAATTTAACTATTATTATTATTATTTAGTATTATTTATTTTATTTAGAATTATTAAATTGAATTATATTTCTTAGGTATCGTATTTAGCCCATTTATTTGTGAAATATGATTCAATAAATGAATCTAATTATTATTATTATTATTAATATTGTACATTTATATATTTAGTTTCATTTGTTTGTTTTACTTTTATTATTATTGAAATAAATTAATTACTTATTATATTTTATCCTGTACTCTGGTTTAGTGCTTGGCTGTTGTCAAGCACTTTCATAAATGAATTGAATTGTTATATTTATGGCTGTAGGACCCGAAGGTTTAATCAGTCAATTACTTAACTAAGTTTCTTAGACACTTTGCAAGTGGCCACTGAATCAGTCATTATCTACGGCGTGTGAATTCAGACAGTCATATTCTGGATTGTTGAATCAACACTGAAGATAAAGGCAGCACGTTTCTTCAAAACGTTAGTATACACCCACAAGACTACACTACGAAATGACTCAGCCAGTCAGAGAGTAATTAAAGGCGTATAAAACCATTTCGCCCTGATGATTTGAAGTGTTTAATTAATAACAAATGACAGTTCATTAGCGCACTGCGATAACGCTGCCCATACGAAAGGGCTGAAAGAGATGAGATATAAATGCTTAAAAGGTTACGAACGTGTTTGATCTGACAAACACGATTAACGGGCCTCCGCAGGGTAAATTATTAATTTGGACTTGGCAGTGGCGTACATATCTAATTCGGAAAATTACTCTCAGTTCGTTTCATTCAAAAGTAGCTGACAGTCTCGCGCGGTTAGGCAATAGCACAATATCGGAGTATGAAGAGTTTTAAATGAAATTATGAAATACCAGGCATCTACGAGGCGCGTCCACAAAGTAAGTTTCCCACTCGTCCCGCAGCTAGCAAACCTTATATTGCGCGAAGCGACTGTGCGTACGTGATAGAGCAATGACGTAGCATGGCGCATGCACTAACGGTACTTCCCGCGTTCTCACAGTAGCATCGTTGCAGCTGTTGAAGATGGAGGTTCTTATTCCAGCTCCCGCCGATTGTGAAGTGCGGTCAGTGATAACGCTAGGCCGCACACGGCTCGACGGACAGCAAGTCTCCTGCAGGAGTTCAGCTGGGAGGTGTTTAATCATCCACCCTACAGCCCGGACCTCGCTCCCAGTGATTTCCATCTTTTCCTACACCTCAAGAAATTCCTGTCCGGTCAGCGTCAGCGTTTTGAGAATGACAGAGAGGCGGAGATGGTTGTCACACAGTGGTTCCAATCCCAGGCGGCAGACTTCTACGACACAGGTATTCAAAAGTTGGTCCCACGGTATGACAAATGTCTCAATTCCGGTGGCGAATATGTTGAAAAATAGCTGGACACTTGCTGTATCTGTTGCAATAAATATTTCCATGAAATTGTGTTTTGTTTCTGTAAACGGCCCCAGGGAAACTTACTTTGAGGACGCGCCTCGTATGAAGTCTTAAGTTAATTTATCGTATGTAAACATCTATTCTTGACGTAAAAATATAAAGCAAAACCCGATTCTGTTCAGGTAAAAGCTACACTGTAGGGCCCAATCGATAGAGCTAATCAATATCTCCGGAGATAGACTACCATCTCCGAAACGTCGTGATTTTTTATTCATTTTATTTAATCTTGGACGATGGATAATATCCAGAAAACAGTTTACTTCAAGTATTACTATGTTCGTAATGGCTCAATGCCTGGTTCGCCTTTACGTGGTGAATATAATTTCCTAGTTTAAAATATCGAGCCAGGAAGGAAAAGTCATTACAATTTCCAGAAGACCCGAGTTAAGGCGGAATGAATAATTGGTTGTGGAGAACACACCACGATCATAACATTTATTTTAATATGTAGTTAAATATTGATTTAACTAGTTCATTTTATTGATAGCAGTAAAATCCAGTGCAGTATGGTTGAGTAAGTTGTTATGAACTACATTTCATGCGTTACGATGTTCTGGACGGACGGATCCATCCCCTCCTTTAGGCACAAACTTGTTACAAAGAAACTTATATATTTATATGCGAAGTCTAGCAGTAGGTAATCATTACTTCAAAGTCATTTCGCCGCTGTTGAACACGACAGAAGCCACACCCATCCAGTGGGAAATTACCCCAAACAAACGAGGAGTAACTGGGGCAAATTCATGAGCAGAACACAGCAGAGCATTTAGCTGCATTTTGAATCAAGAAAGGAAACTCGATTCTGGTCTGAAACTGTTTACACCTTTTTTGATACTTAACTCAAACATCATTAGATGGTTTAATTCTGATCGTCATGTAATAACCGGTTAGGCTTGTCTAACGCTAACGCTCCAGAGGTACAAGGTTGAAAGTGGGCGAGTTCTTGGCTATTTCATACGAGGTTTCCGCCCGTGTCTTAAGCCGAGACAGTGCTTTCAAAAAAGACCACTGTCGCTTCATTCCAAAACCTCCCGTAGTCCCGTGGACCTGTAGGCAGATAAGGACGTTTCGGCAAAAAAAAAACCTACCACTTCATCCTCAGAAATTTTTGTATCTATCTAAAAGTGTCTATGACGTAACAACCCATAAGACGAACATCGACTACCTCGAATCTCACATCATATTCTGTCGATTTCAACTCAGAGTTTCTTTTGGCGTAATTTCTCCCTTCGTTGCATGAAGTTTACTTTCGGTAACCATGACAAAGATTTTTGCTACTACCACCAAGATCTGCACCGGCGGCGGCTCCAGGCGGGCTCGCGCCCTGACCCTTCCGCGCACACCGCCGCGCCCTCCTACTCGACGGGGCTTCAGCTTACACGCCTTTGCCTTCCGGGTAGATTCCCGCATACAAAAAAGTGATGAAATTTATTCAATTAAGGAAGAAAAACGTAGCAGGTTCTTAAGAGAGATTAATATATGGCTTGCTACTTGGGTGAGAATGGAAAGAGGAAATTATCCACGTGAAGGGGAAAAATCTCCCACAACGCAACACTTCTGCGATTTCATGTTGAAGAGACTGTTACAATAGAGGTCATTGAAGGTGGAGGCTTCGGTGCGATAAATCAAACAAGTTTCGTCAACTTGTTTGAGAACTATCAGGATATTCCGCGGGGTTACAAGAAATGTCAGTCTTGTAACGCCATAAATTTATGTCTCGAAGGTACATTTATTTTTTCGTCTAGAAAATTTCTCTCATACGAAATACGATTCGTAACAAATACGTGCTAGAATCTTCTACACATTATAATTTTTTTAAAAAAACGTTCGGGAATGATCCACGTCAACGAACGTTGCGGTCACAATCTTCAGGGTAGACGTGTATTGGGGCTTTTTAAAGAAAGATTTACATGCATCAGGGCAGTTATTAACACCCTGCTCCAGTTGACAAAAGAATATGTAACAACTCGACAGCCCCTGATCTGTTTTTCATTACATCTGATATTTTAGTTTTATAAAAATAAACTTATACACTCGAATTTTGGTTAAAATCAGACAGACACTTTTAACACGAAGACTTTCACGTGTTTCTGCACGCGTGAGCATCTCGAACACAACAAGCTAAATATTTATCGGAGCGAAAAATGTTTTGGAACAGGAGTCGTATGTGAAGACAGACGAAACAAATATTTATGTCCGACGCACTGTTTTTCGCAAGTCTTGCGGGCTTCTGTGACAATTAAACGAGGCCGATATCAGTGCCCTCTCACGTCTGAAAAATTGCATTGATTTCAACCTTGTTGCTCTGACCTTTACGTAACATATTTAACAAAAGAATAACCAGTAGGGTTTGAGGTTTCCACGAAGGCTGAGTCGGAAGGCAGCAAGGTCCTCCGAAACGTCGGTAAGCTTCTACCAGACTACACGGCGCTACAACCCAGAAGATCATCTTCAAAAGAATAACCAATTAAGATAACGCGATGAATAACATGAACCAAATGATTTAACTAATGTAAAGGACTGGACTCTTAAATATTATTAGATAACATTCGAGCTTCACAGGGATAATTGCTGTTACTGGAAACCAGTGTACCTGTTCCAAAGAGCTGCTTCAAGCTGACGTAAGAATTCCTGGAACAGGTTCACAAACATGTAGAAACGAATAAACTGAAAATCTCACATCGTTACAGCAATTTGTATTGTTAATGTTCTAAAGCTCTTTGGAGACTACATGTAGTTAAGTCCAGACTTTAATGCATCTTAAATCTTCCGTATGTTGAACGATTTTAATTAAATTTGGTATCGCAGACTTTTACCAGAATCTCAAGGAGGTATCGTCTTTACAATGTATATTGTTTGGATAAACAGCCGTGGAGTATACATGTACTCGCTGGTCTAAACTTTGGAATAATAAATTTACCACAAATTCAGTTACAAAACTGATTCTGTTTTAATTTTACCTGGTTCTGTGGGAAATATATGAAGCGGACTTAGCTATGCTTCAACATTTTCACGCCGCGGTTACAAAACTCTACCATGAAGTTCGCCCATTCGTAAAAGACGTATATTTCTATATCAATCACCTCGTTTCAGCAGAATCATCTCGTTTAATCTGTATAAACGCGAGAACAACGCGATTCCATTGTTTTTATAACAAAATCAAATGGATACATGCGAGGAAATTCGATTACACAGGCCCAATTGTTATGCATTTTGAGACGTTTATGGTTTTCTGCCTTAATTTTCTGATTTAACGTGGATTCCAATGCGGTCGATATTAATAAATCGATTGTTACAAAGTTCTGTGGCTACAATGCAACGCGGAGTATAAATAACACTGCCACATTGTTGAAGTCTGGATTTAAATTCTACTTTTTATTTGTTGATAATTGAGAAAGAATCGGTACAGACGAGTTTGAGGCATATTTTTACACGCAACAATGCACGTTATTTGCTCGGCTTAATAAATAATTCGACAATGTTCTGATGTGTACATATCTGGGACGACAAATTTTAATGAGGTTTGTATTAGAATCAAATAACACTTCTGCATTCAGAATTGTTTCACTGTTTCCTTAAAAAAACCTACGATAAATTTAGCTTTCAAAAACACCAAATGCAAAATATATAAAACAATAATTTGACAAATCTGCGACTTTGACAGCAAACAATGAATCTGACTAGGCCCAAGCGGGTTATATCACACAAAGATAATCATCATTAAGTACGCGTACCACCTGGCATTGTCAAGATGCAAAAGTCTGGTAACCTACAATACGCTGGGCATGTCTAGGACAGGGAGGCAAGGAATGCATATCGAATGTCGGTGGGTTCGTGCCCAGGTCAGTCCACTGTGGCATTTGCTGTTAGGTTTATTTAGATTAGCCTAGATAGAGTTTCTTAGGTTAGGATAGAGAGGGATGTGTTGTTTTACGATGGGTTGGGATGTGTCCTGGAGAATTTCTAGTGTTCATCAAGTGGTCTGGTGTTGTCCTGGAGAAGTCCTGGAGAAGTCCTAGAGTAGTGCCTCAGAAGCCCGTTAGAGGATTTACGTAAGCTTTAAGTCATAGAGAAGTGCTGGAGAAGTCCTGGAAAGGTTCTTCTGAAGTCCTTAGGCGGTGTCTTTGATCCTGTGTTGTCTGTTAGGTTGGGTTAGGTTAGGTTGGGTTAGGTTAGGTTAGGTTGGGTTAGATTGCGTTAGGTTGGGTTGGGTTAGGTTAGGTTGGGTTAGGTTAGGTTAGGTTAGGTTGGGTTAGGTTAGGTTAGGTTGGGTTAGGTTAGGTTAGGTTGGGTTAGGTTAGGTTAGGTTGGGTTAGATTACGTTAGGTTGGGTTAGGTTAGGTTAGGTTAGGTTGGGTTAGGTTAGGTTGGGTTAGATTACGTTAGGTTGGGTTGGGTTAGGTTAGGTTAGGTTAGGTTGGGTTAGGTTGGGTTAGGTTAGGTTAGCTTGGGTTAGTTTAGGTTTCATGAGAGCCCTTCGGTTTCCCCTGACAATATCATTCCATCGCTGCTCCATATTCACTCATGTATCACGTGATCGGTGGACAATATGCTCTCCAGCGGCCAAGATACACAAAGACATCCGCACTTTAACATGAAAATTGCAGAAAAGATCAAAAGCAGAATTCTTGAATAGCAGAGTGGTACAAATACATATAAAAAACTAAGCATCTGTAGTCTAACATTCATGAAATTTTTTTTAAGGCGACGAAAAAAGTAGTACAAGATTGACGGGCATGTAACACGCATAGGTGAAGTGAGAGATGGACACAAAAATTGTAATCGAAAAACCTGGATGGGAGAGACCACTTGCGAGATCCACGTGTTAATGGGAAGATAATATTTTATGTATTTGCCTGTCGATTTCAGAAAAATATCACCGAGACCTGAAGAAAACGGAAAATCAGCATCCACACTCGTAAGCGACATTTGGAGATATTCATGCGCGTACTTTTTACGTGCAGGAAGAACAAATGTTGCAACAGAACAAGAGGAAGACTGTCTCCCAGAGTAGCGTTTGTTCGTTTGTTTGTGGATATTGGAAGACACTTCACGTTTCTTCTAGAAACTCGAGTTTGCGTGTTTTAAACCTTCGCTTCTCACCTTTCACTTGTTTCAGCTACATAATCCGAAACCTAACCTAACAACGCAGTAAGGAACTCAATGAGTCTACTAATTAACAGAGGAAGTTAAAGTAAGCGAACTTCCGGAGTCAGACTTGGGCAACGTACTTATTTGTTTACATCCACTTTGCATTTAAAACGTCTGGAATCTCGCCTGTAAGCACCATTATCACAGCAGGGCTACTACTTCCTTAATTACAATATAACCTTTCATTTATTTATGCCTGAAGATGACAGTCTTCAGGGAAGTTGGGTCGTACAGTTTCGGAAGCGATTACTGCGTCCATCGTCAGGGCTATGAACGTCTACTAGGCTACATGGCACAACGACCCAGAAGATGGCCAACTTCATGAGGACCTGAAATAACACTTAGTTTCGCTTCGTGTTCTCGAACTGCAGTTTGGGAACCAATGAATGTATAGCTGAAGATTTAATTGAGTAAGAAATTGTCTTAGAATATTGAAACGGGGATTGGGATCGTCACGTTTCCACGGTGATTAACCAACAGTGAAAGGCGTGACCACACGGTTAAGCAGCCGTAGGGTAAATGGAAGAATTTTAATTTTGAAGTGAATGGGTTTATGTTTACGATCAATGCGCCCCTAGTGAGAAAAATGCAAATATATCATGGCACCGTTCTCCGCGGTAAACACACACACAAAGAACTTTATATGGTTACAAATATCAAAAATAAGAATCACGTTGCAGATTTCTACATAATAATATTTATCGCTGCCATATTTATGAAAAGATAATATATAGATATATTTCTGCAAGTAATTCTGATTAACAGAAATTGTGAGTGGAAGGATTATACTAAGGGGATAAACTACTCCTCACTGGAAAGCTAACGTCTCCATGATGTGACCTATGAAATGTGAGAAATCAAGCCATGGAATTAAAACCTTTCCGTCACAACAGACAAGACCAAACACCCCTCAGCATCATTTTTGATGATCGTGTGGACATTTAATCTTGGTCACGACACCAGGGAATCTTCGGTGCATCCTCCCTAACAATATTAAATGAAGTATAAACTCTTTCTAATTCGTTTATCTCCATTCTACGTTCCTTTCACTTACCTAGTTTCTGACAATCTATTAAGCAATTTTTTTTTCCTTTTGGGTAACGCAAAACCTCAGTCGCGGTAACCGATGTCCGAGTAAAGACCCAAACCCGAGACTTAAATAATAAAAATAAAATGCTTTCTTGTTACATTACCTATGACCCGGAATTCAGGTCGAATGTATCGGGAAAAGATATACCGCTGAGCTAAACTTATCCATTTCGTAACCTCCAGTTCCTTTCCCTACACAACGTAAAATAATCTCGAACCCAATGGACAAAGCACGAAACGTTTTTCTTATGGTCACGGTCGGATGCTGTCCACACCAGCAGTTGTGTGCCACAGCACGACTGGCATCAAAAAGCACCATGAAACATTTCATTGTATACGGAGTTAAACCATGATTACTAAAACATGAAATAAAGTCCGTGGGGGTCAGGCGTGGGGGGGGGGGGCAGTATCTTGAAAATAAACTGGGGCTGTTGAGAAATTTTCATACAGGATGATGCAATTTGTAATACTCTCACTTTGTCCGCAAACGTCCGGATGTGTAATCTGTAACATTCGCTTGCACTGAAGGCTACGTACAGCTGTTACTCATGAGCACTTAAAAGTAGAGTAAGCCGATCGGAAAAGGGGAGTTCTCGGGTGTTCTGACTACAATTGTAAACCTTCTGCACCTAGCGGCATATTGCATGACACACCGTGACTCACAAAACCACAAATGTGTGTGACTGGCTACGGACTGGGCGACCGGGGTTCGATCCCCGACGGAGGGGGCAGAAGATTTTTCCTCTAGCCTCTGCGTCCAGACCGGCTCTGGGACCCACCCAGCCTCCTCTACAATGGGTACCGGGGTCCTTTCCCGGGGTAAAACCGGCCGGGGCGTGACGCTGACCACTCACCCCCATCTAGTGCCGAGGTCAAGGAAGAGAGGAGCTATACCGCCACTCCCCCCAAGCGCCTACATGGCGTATAGTGGGACAGCTTTTTACTTTGCATTATCCTTCTTCCACTCTTCATGCTGAATTCCTTTCGTCTCTCTAACTCTGGGTCTTCGTCTCCTCCTCCTGGTGGCATCTTCGCCGCCATGACAATTTCATATCTCAAACAAGTGAACAAATCACCAAAACAGAAAGGGAAAAAATAGGATTTTAGAAGGACCTGGTACTATGTCAAATCTGAGGTGACCTGCGATCCGAACTACAGGGCACTCAGCATGTCATGCGCATTTGTTAGGATCGAATTACATAAAAAGCAGCTTCCCTCCCGTCTCCTGTATTCTCGTGGTGAAAGTCTGAGAATCTTCCTCACCGCGACCTCGTTTGACGAGGCACAGAGTGACCACTACCACGAGATATTGCCTCAAGCTGTGCACAGCGTCCATACATCCTCGTTCATGTACGGCTCGTATGGGTGCAAAACGTGTTTTATTTCCTCAACAAGATTCGAATCTCGCTACCAGTATCGTCTAGTAACACGACAACGAATCAGAATCAACTACCGAAACTTCGGTATATTAAATATGACTCAGGAATTGGACACTGTACAATTTAATGACTCAACCACCGTCTCACATATTTAGAGAATCATTAAACTGTCTGACTCTATAATTATTTACTATGAAGTCTACAGAGTGTGCCAGAAATAGTTCGGTACTTAGCAAAGTACCAACATGGCGACGACGCGAACTATTGGGCAAAATAAAACCCCCTATATTCGTTTGGTTCGATGTTGGTAGCGAAACCTCGATGGAACACGCCATTAATGAAACTTTTTTTTCTTTCCGTAGTGCAAGCGTCAGATATTCAGAGAGCAGGTGCTGCCACACAGCGGGGGTAAGATTCCTGATGACGCGTTCCGGGCCGACCGGCTGGCCCTCAACAGACTCAACAAAGACGGAATCTCCGTTCCCGACGGCATATTACTGGACGCGCGGCGCCACGAGAAACACCCGAACGTGCGTCACAATTCAGACCTTGAGATGTCCGTCATCAAGCTAGTGCTGACGCCCGACGGGCGGTATGTACCACCGGAAGGGCGGTACCACTACCAGAACCCGGTAACGGTGGACTCCACCTACGTCATTCGGCCTCCCATAGGCTCGTACAAACACGAGCTGCGTCATCGGCCGGCGACCATCCGACGGCCGATACCTGCACCACTGGAGCTACCGGCGAAGCCAGAGCCTGAGAGCAGCCTTCCCCTGTACGTGGAGGACACGGACAGCTACTTCTTCCAGAGCCACCAGAGACTGTTCTCGGATCATTTCTACCCGTTTTACACACCGCAGGTAAGATGTTCGTTCGTCGGGTTGATTGTTAGTTGCGTTACTCAGAATTTGGTTCGTCACTTTGCCCTCAAATTTTTTCTAGTGGCTTGGTTCATTCACTGATTAGGTGAGGTCTCTATCCTGGGCCAACTGAACCATATTTCCATAATATTCATTTTGTAATCCTTCCATGTGCGTCTAGGTCTTCTGAGTGGTCTCTTTCCTTCAGAATTTCCAGCCAGAATCCTAGAAGTATCTGTGATCTCCCCAACCGCGTTGCTTTCTATTATCCGAGGTGAGAATACCAGCGTGTTAGCACAAGGCTATGAAATCTTGTGTAACACTACAGCCTAATGTGCAGCTCTTGCAAAGGAATTTCTTCTGTGGAATTCAGACGCCGTCAAGCCATCGCGAAATCCGTCATTTGGCTTCTGATTTAAATTAATTAACCAGTGGGGTTAAGCACGCGAAGTTTTGTACGAAGACAGTCACACGCATGTCTACAATTTTCTTTTGTGAATCGACTTTTAAGGGTTACAATTACAAACAAATTACCAACGAAGTCGGAATGCCAACTAGTGAAAACTATGGCACAGAAATTATTAATTCATAATTCTTTGCATCTTCAACATATGGACCGAAACATCTCAAGGTAAGTAAGAGTGTCGTACGACGTGTTGAGAACTACTTGTGTTCCCGTATGTTTTAAAATACAATTTTAATATCATCCTCCCAACTACGCTCAGGTTTCCCAAAAAACCATGTCCACCCGAGGCGTTCAAAACACCGAACCATTTACTTTCAGACGCTGACCACAGACCTGGACGCCTTCTTCGAACACTTTTATAACCATGGGCGACTGGTAAGGCAATCTCCAGCCCGAATCTACCACTCAGAGGGCTCCAAGATACCGGGCACTGAAGGGAGAGATTACCCCTCCTACAGCAACATCCCAGAGACTGGATTCGCCTGCAGTGAAATTCGTCAGAAGGACAAAATGTACGCGGACAAACGGACGAGATGTCAGGTGAGATCTGTCACGTGACAGGAGATATTCACTTGGCGAGACTTCATGTTATCAAATAGGCACATATTGTTGTCATCATGTCTGTCCGTCCAAAAAATTCAACTCCAAGACTTGAAGTAACAGATTTGTATACACTATAAGTGCACAGTGCCACTGAAATCTTGAAGTAGCTTAGAGTTTTTGCAGGCAACAGTCTTGTTTCGACGACACTCTGCTGTTAATTGTGTTAGGAACATACTTTCGTCATGCAAATGCATGGCTCCAACAGCTTCGTGTTCCTTCCTGTGTGGCACAACACGTGTTGCGTCTAGAACACTGCATTTCTCAACGAAAATAAGATCTTGGACTTCTCTTCTAACAGGGAGATTTCGGTACGAAACGACAAAACTATTTTACCTTAATAAATTCTACTCCAACTTTCTACTATCTCATTAACTATTCTCCATCCGCTACTCCGTTTCTACATTTATGCTGTTCACGCACAGAGTGCTCCTAAAACACGTAAATTTATTCAGAAATGACAACGCGTGGCAAGCAATGGACCTGGTAACAAGCCCTTCTGCCCCTACGTACTAGGAAGTCACAAAAGTTTCTTCCATATGTTTTCAACCTAATAAATCCCAGAAGAACAGCTGGTGTAATATAGCCCCAGCCATCAGTAAAGTAACACAACACGTAACGAGTACATTTCGAAGTATTTTACTCTCAATCTCCCTGACGATGGAGTCAGCAAAGACCTCTAAAACGATGGTAAACTTCTACCAGACTACATGGCGCAACAACCCAGAATACAGCCATCTTCATGTTTTACTCTCATTATCAAAGTAACTGACGTGTCATTGCAATACGTAAAAGTTAAAAATTCGAAACGTAATTTTTAAAATTTCGGTTCATTTTAAACCATTTTAAACGGATGCTTTACGTAGCTGTTAAATCGCCCGTGACTCAGTACTGAGGAATCTTGTAGCTGCATTTAAGCCACACGTTTATACCTCAATTCTGATGTTACTCTGTAAATAGTGGAAAATTAGTGGTATTTAGTCGACTTAAAATCGGTAACCATTATAAACAAACGTGCTTTTATTTCGGAGCAAATTGAAAGCTTTTATTCTGAAGTGTTATGTGACTTGAAACCTCTTTTCTACATGACAACGTCGGTAAAAGGAGGGTTGTTATCGGGCTTATAATATAAGTTCCTCATGGATTACAAAACAGAACTTTAAATTGTACATTCAAACATCAGGAACTGTGTTCCTTACGGCCAGATGTTGTTCACAGCTGTGGGAAAATGGACGAAACTTCGTCTTGTTTCTTTACGCGTAACAGGAAATATTTCGACAACTTTGAACGAGAGTCTGAAGTCTGTGTTTACGCAAGACAACGGCCAAATCATAGAATCAGAGCAGAGGAGTACAAGAAGGAGTCCCGGAGAAAACCTTAACCAACTTCGTAACGTCGTTAAATATATTTTATAATTATTACCTCTTTTGCAAGAATTACATTTTAAATTCTATCCTGAAGAAGGCTGTCTTCTGGGATGTTGCACCAGGTACTCTGTTAGAAACTGACCGTCGTTTCGCAGGTGCTTACTGCCTCCATCATCAGGGCCCATTTTTCACCGTGGTCATTATTTTCCGTTGCATCATCAGTATATACTAAAATCAAATTAAAAATCACAGCGTAGAATCGCAAAAAAGTTTTTACTCAAGTTCTTCGTAAGACAGATAACAACACATAAATGTGAACAGAATTGCGCAACGCGAATCTTTCCAGTTTATACGCCCAACTCGGAGAGAAAGGTCCAAGTTTCACACCCATAAGTGGTAACATGGCGACTGGCCAAGGACCTAATGCCATTCCTGTCCGGGTTCTGCGAATTAAATTCCAAGTCCGCACAAGAGTTCATCGGAGCGTGACCCGGGTGAGGGCACGTCCCCCCCCTCCCTCGCCTCACTGACGTAACCTGCCTGCATTAAGGCCTTGGAACGTCCACGTTCCTCAAAACTGTAACGCTTCGAGACGTAAATAAGCGGCACGGTGTTCGTGTCCAGCCTCTCGCCAAAATCTGCATCCCGCTGTAGCAGAAACCTCCCACAAAAAAAGAGGTCACGCACCCTTTCGATTTATTAATCTTCCTTCTCAACCTCCTTCCACCTCTCCCATTTTCCTTCGTCTCTACCTCAGTTTATCAGTCTCTTTCGCCCTCCTTTCATCACCTTTTTTCTCCGTCTGTCTTTTCCTTTGAGGGATGACGATACGGAAGGAGCAAAATTCAAACGAACTTTCCGATTAGGCAGTGAACGAACGAGAAAGTCGATTCGTGAACCGTCCAGACAATAAAATCTTCAATCAGTACTTAGTCTTGGGTTAATCACTCATCCCGCGAGTCATGAAGTAGATAAATGACCAGCGGATTAAACAGAAAGAAAGTTCTGTACTTGATCGATCTGTGGCGAGAATTCTGAAGTACGGAGCACCAAAATTACACGAATAATGACCACTTCACGCTTTGATTTTCTTTCCTGAATGATATATGGGATCATTTTATCGTCTGTGAAAAGTAAAATTACACCATGACAATGTTTTATAGACCCGCAAGCCATTAGCTATCCGTCACAGCAAAGAAATGCAAATACCACCTCCGAATCACACAAATCAATCGCGTGGTGGGAACTGAACCAGCGTACCACGTGGTGAGGCAATCAACAGCTGATCATTCTGGTCTGTCAAGTTGTTAAATGCTACGTCCATTAGCGCGCGTTTGTAAAGACGAGGGTAATCGCTTGCCGAGTGTTGCAATACTAAAACAAGGGTTTCGAATCGACTGACGACATCGGCTAAATTCAAACAGACGGACGGACATGTAGAAATGACGACAGAAGGGTTTGGTTCCGCGGAACACAATTTGCTAACCACACATTTATGACGCCTTCAATAGATATTTTGCGACGCTCAGTTCGTGGAAGCGTACACACACACACTAACAGAAGATTCATTGCTGTTGGCCTAACCTAATAGAGGGGTCCGCCTTTTGAAGTTTTCCTCGTCCATTATTTCAACGTCCGACTAAAGCTTATCGATAGGTCGACAATCGATACGAAGCCGAGCCAAAACGTTTCTCCGGTCAAATATCGCTCACAACTTCCATTTTCTTCGTGAACATATGCCCTTCACAAATTCACATTTAAATAATACGTTCCTTGAGCTTATACGTCTGTCCGTCCGTTTCTGGTCTATTCTTTAAACATCGTTTAAAAATACTGATAAATTTTTATTAAAATCTGTTTCAAGAACGTCAAGTTATTTGAGGTATTACCGCCCTACAAACAAAACTGCTGTCGTGAGATCTGAGGTTCCGAAGATGCCTGCATTTTGGGATGCAGCGCCTGACAGAAGTTTACCGAAGTTTCAACCCCTGCTGACGGAGGCAGCAAGACCTCTGAAACGTCTGTAAACACGTGTCAGACTAAACGGCGCAAACAACTCTTAAAGACTATTTTCGTGTTTCAGGTGTTTCATTTATGTCAAAAGGACGGCAGGCGAGATTCCTTCATCTGCCCCAAAGGAACTGTGTTCAACCAGGCTCTAAGTCACTGTGACTGGTGGTACAACGTCAAATGCGGATGAGAACCAGCGTCTCCACCTGGACTAGCTACAGGCGACGGGGGGCAACCTAACCTCACTTACTTGGCATCGTAATTACACTCCAAAAACGATAATATTAATACAAAAGCAGTTCTACAAATTTCAGGACACTTACAAAGTTTAATCTCCTCGTCTTATTAACTACTAAGTACACTTAACGTTTAAGTGTATTCTACAGTAGTTTATTGTGACTACCGGCTGTGACGCGGAATAAATTCCTAGGTTTCCGTTTATTTATCGGTATCTGCCCGAAAATTAAACTTCTTGCTGATTATATTTTCTATTCATGGAATCAGAACCACTTGAGAATGACACACAGTTCCAGCGACAATGATTTCCAAAAGAAATAAAATATATATAAACATTTACACGGAAAATGGATTAGTCGTGGTGGACCCGGTGGCCGCCTCTTTCACCGGACTTCATGTAACTACTAAAACTCTCACAGATGTCGTCGCTGACATGTTACGTCACTCCCACATCACAGCTGGCAGCCACCAGAACTTAAGTGTCACTGACTGTGTATTACAGTGGCTTGCAAGTGATTACACAATAGGACATTTCATTTACGTGTGTCTTGGAAACTGTAAAACGCCATTGTTCGCACAGTGATTATCGAATATGTAGACTGTCTTATTCGTGTCTAGAAAAAAGAGGCAAGAATATTCGAAAAAAAAACACGGATAATCAGTGTTGCAATCTTTATCTTATCGATTATTAGTGTAGCACTAACAACAGAAATTCACTGGAGCTGTTTCTATTTGAACCCCCTTTCATCGAGGGAGTATCCAAATGCGCGCAAAATGTAAGGGGAACTAAAACAGACCGGAGGAGAGCGAAGTCTTTGTTCAGATATGCCCTTGAAAAAATATACGACAAAGCCGGGCATTACAAACCTAAACTAAATTAAACAAGACTCAAAAAAAAACGAATAATCAGCGAACGGATTAAGCAATGCATAGATAATCGTGTATATAATATTATAATTAATAAAAGCGCACCGTGCTGGCATCTAATTAAGAAATACATAATTTTAAATGTAACCGTGTATCTGCATAACACAAAATATAGTGGTTTTTTTTTTCCAACAGCATTATGACACGTCATAATTCTGTTGTACATTCCTGTGAATGACGGTGTAAAATTCCTCATATCAACCGAACAGCAGACATTTCTGTTCCGGATTATAAGTTAACACAAGGGTGCCACATTTTAGAAGTAACCGGTGTTACCTAAACTCCGACAACGGACGCACTCCTGAGCTAGTTCAATCCCATTTACAACTTTACATTTCCCAAAAATCATTTTAATATTATTCTATAAATGGTTTATATAGGTCATCGTTAGTGCAGAGAAATCTACGCGGCTGCGATGGGCTGGAGACGTAGCTCAGTTAACGAATATAAATGTAGTGGGATATCGAAAGAGTGACTAGAGAAAAAATATTGAAGTGACTTTAGGGACGGAAGGTTTATGTGACTGGCATATTATTGCAAATAAAGAGAAATCTCGTTAACTTACCTACCGTACTACACGACGAAACGTCCCTGAAGTCATCCAAGTTCACACTAGTCGCCGTGAGAACCTAAAATCACAAGAAATTACAAATCTTTACAATAAAATCTATAATTAAAATACTACTGATAAATTCTACCGTATTTTTCTGTTTAAATGTTTTAAACATATCAAAATATGTTAGTAGTACGAAATATTACAGGGAATTAATGTAAATATAGATTAAACCAATACGGTTTCGAAATATCTGTGACGTGTTTTGTCATTAAGGGGCTAATTTATGACACGTGACTTAAGCCAAGGAACTCTGAGAGCAAAAATTGGTACAAGAAATTCACCAGTTAACATTTAATATTTTAAATTATTATTAATATCCTTATTGTTATTATTACCATCATTCACGCTTTGAAATTTCATTACATTTGTTGCCATATACAGGAGATATTCTGTTGTACTTTTAAGCTTTACTCTTATTAAATTTTCTGTTACGCAACTTTTTTTATATTTGAGAAATGAATTTTCTAGAGCCTGAGGATCAATATCAGAAATCAGTCACCTCTTTCATGTATTCCATTAACTTTATTAAAAGTTTAAATATTTATAATCACGAATCAGAGCCGAATAAACTTAAAATTCCCAACACGCTAACAAATTATTGACAGCAGTTCTGATTTATCCTTGAGCGATCCATGTTCTGTATGCCTCGAAACCCTTTCCTTGCAGATGTATTTTATTTTATTTTACATTATACATTTTAACTTAAACTTATTAAACTGTTTATTTGTACAACAAAAGTATTTATTTCTGTAATTCATTAAAATACAACGCAGAGACTTTACACTGCTAAGTATTTATCTTTTTCCATTACACGAACGATATATTTCGTTTAAGAAAATTGGCTAATCTCGTCTGACCTTATATGTTGTTTGATAAGATCAGTTGAAGTAACGTAATTTAGCATAGTTAGTGGCTTCATCAACAGAAAGTACGTGTTACTATCGAAACAAGGCCATTATGAATTAATAACACTCAACAAGTAACGTGTTAATAATTCACAAATTGTGAGTATACAATTTATTTACTTTTAAACAGATGTCTATGGCCCTATTAAATATGACGTTGAATGTATCTGTATTGAATCCTTAACAAAGCGTACTGATGTATTGTTTCAAATTAATCATCTGCATCACTCTTAACGCAGATGAATTGGCTTTCACCTCAGGATCCACCAGCTTTGCTCCAATGTAACCTAACCTAATAGCGCAACAGCCTATAAGTCGGGACAAGATCTGAGGTCCTCAAGGCTAAGAAGATGTCAGTGCTGGTAGGTCTTCTTGGTTTTTAACGCCATGTGGATACGTAGGTATATTACGCGACTGTAATCTTGAGACTTCAAGGGATGCAGGAAGTCCGAAGCGTTAAAGGCAGACGCTATCTCTCCTCCTTCCTCCTTCGCCCCACCTTCTCACCCCGCAAGTCTCAAGATTACAGTCGTGGACTGTATATACCAACGTCTCTGAGGTAAAAACCACCTCCATCTTAAACTCAAGATATATTCTTACTTCCACGCTATGAACTCAAGTTTAATGGCAGCCCATTGTCGGCTGTCCCCGAGTGTTTATTCGCAACTTCTCCTCATATGTGGAGTCCGATCCGCCACCCGTAGACAAGGAACGCGACGTGAAGTGGCGACAAGTGATTCACTAATTCGTAGTACTTCGACAAAGACCCGGCTTCAATTCCAGGTCAGTCCGTTTGAGGTTTGAGCTGGTAAAGAAAGGTCACCCTGACATTCAGTATTCCACCAATGCCACATATCGTATATAACAGACGCTGAGGTACGCGACAGGCGAGGCCAGCCAGCACGTTAAGACGACCTTGGCCCTGGGACTTTACCTCTGACCCGCCAGGACGAAAATATTAAACGTTTTAATTGGGTTTTATATATTCGTTCCTCGAAAAAAAAAGTTCGGGTAGCAAATATTTCATTTTTTGAGATGTAACTACAGGCGTTATGTTTAGAAAAATCAATAACAAATAATGCCATAGAAGTGACAGTTCCTATTGTACAAACCATCAACTAGCGTTTCCGTCAAATTCAAATCGACGTTTCCACAGCAACGCAGTGTCTTGACTGCTGATAGGATTGTTCCCCCGTAAATCACTATATATATGTACGTATCGATTCTGTTTTCAGTATCTGAAGCTGATATCCGGCTTGGTAAACCCTCCGACCGCATCCAACCTGTAAGTCACGTGTTTCTCGCCCAACGGCAAGGTGAAAGCTACAAGTGTATCCGAACACAGTCGAAATTACAATCGGCAATTACGGATTTCATGCCATAAAAGGAGGTTTCACGACTGGATGAAAAGTAATGTTTCTATTCCAATGATATCGCGTTTAATAACGCATCTGACTTTGGTCCAAGCCAAAGCGAAATATTTAAAACAAATTCTAGAGTGGTACAGCACTGAACATCTATACTGCGTCAAGACTCAAAAAGCGATGATTCTTTTTTGTCATCGTAGTTCCAGGAAGAAAATAAACAATGCGGTGATATTATCTTATTGTATTTCAATTAAATATTTTCATTAAGCGTCTACGTTTACAATTAGTAGATTAAATTAATATTAATCCAAATACCAAATGCATCAAACTGCCAACTACTTCAACTCTCATACGTCTAACGAGATGAAAAAAATCACATTAAGAATCCAAAATATTGAAATCAGGCAGTATAACATTTTTTTCACGTTTTTCCTAAGTCACACAGAAAATTTTTCTTCAAAATTCCCTAAAATAGGCGACTAATCCACAGCAAAAAATCATTTCCATCTCATCTCGTTCCTTTGATGACTGTCTTCTGGTTTGTAGCGACGTGTAGTCTGGCACAAGCTTACGAACGTTTCAGAGGTCTTTACTGCCTCCATCTTCAGGGCAAGAACCTCTGAAGCGTTGTTAAACTTCTACCAGACTACACGGCGCTACAAACCAGAAGACAGCCATCTTCGGACTCACCACCGTCAGAACCTCAAATCCTACCAAGTTCATGTAGTTGTTTCGACGTCGTCACACAGCATCTGATCCAAGCTACGTCAAGAATTAACGGTTCTTGGTTTTACTGCCTTGCTATTGGCGGTGAGCAGATTACGAGCAGCCACTATGACTCGTTTCGGATGTCTGCATTCAATTGTCACAGCAAACGTGTGTCATGGTCATTTCGCCAAGTAATTAACGACCAAAGTGTAATGTAGAGCACAACGCTAAAAATAACGAGTGGTATAACGCGATCGACAATCATAAAATGCTCCGGGGATCCGGAGGCGTAATTAAGCGTTTGCCTGAATAACCACTTCATTACGAACATCGACAAACTAAATAATCAAGCAACTAATGACAGCATAAGTTAACTATTACGGAAGAAATACAGTCACAAAACATCGAGACAGCTAATGTCCATGGTAATATTTGTCTTAGAAACTGAAATCTTGTCTGACTGACAAACTAAGCAATCACACAGATCAATCAATTTTCGCTTTATTACCGGGTTTGATTCCCGGCAAAGCAAGATTTCTCTTCGCCGAAACGTACAGACCGCGTAATCGAATCGTCATCTGTGTTTTCCAGCGAGGGTAATGCAGTCGCAGCGTGAAGCTAAACTTTAATCGCCTTCTAGTGCCGAGGTCACGAATCCATCAATTGCAATCATCTTAAATAAATAAATCCTCGCCCTTTCTCCGGACGAAAGGCAATTCCAGCTCCGGGGTAATTTACCGCGTGCACCCAGGACTGTTATTATAGCAACCTCAGGCCACGAGAATCACGTTATGGATGCTTAGAAAGTGTAAAGAAAATAAGTGACGTACTGAGACGGCAAAGAAGTGAGTGGACGCTGTCGAAAGTGAAGTTTAAATGACTGGACGCAATCCAGACTTCTGACGATGCAGAATTTGGCACATTCCACAGCGTGCCGCTGGCAAACGCGTGTCCCAACAGAAATCTACCGAAAGTTGCCGTCCGGGTGCTTAGCACTCACTCTCTGACTTTTAGGGCTGTATCGCACTAGGATGCCATGGCAGCGACACCAACAGCGATGCCATGGCGTCCAGCTGCCAGAAAAAGACGCCAGACAAGCTGCCAGCTTTCGACGCAAGTCGAGCGAACAGATGGATCAACATTATGAGATCACGAAATGAAGGGCTATTAGCAAGGAGAAATGTCCACTTTTATCACTTTTGAGAAAATGAGATTTACCTTTATCAAAACTACATACCTGGAGTGAATTTCAATTCTGTAACAAATAAATAAGTAAGAAAAATTCTTTATACACACACTTTGCACGTCCATACCATTATTGAATTTGAAATATTTCAGTTCTTGCAAATCACATGTAATATTACATGAACAAACTTTATTTAATAAAACATTATAAAAGCAGGTTTCTTCTTAATTCACATTATTTGTGATATATAGATAGATGCATAGATTGCTAAACAAAAAAACTTAAAAATCAAGTTGCCATATTGGAAAGCGGCCCCACAAATAAAGCCATAGAAACACTTGTTAGCTAATTCTTTCTTTTCTACTGTAAATAAATCTCCTCCAAATATTTCCACAAGTTCTACCCAGTTTCTTTTTTTCAAGTCCCGGTTTGCGTATTCAATAGCAGATGAATCCCATAGTGATGGTCGGGACTGAATTTCAATTATCAATCTTTCGGTATCGAAATTATCCACGTTTGGAAGAAACAGAAATACACACAAGCACATTCACGCACGGACGTCAATGGACAGGTCAGACTGTCATGTGATGTTGATTTGGCCTTGGCAGCGATGCCAGTAGCATTTGAACTTGGCATCTTGGTTGGCAGCGATGCCAAGTTGGAAGCGCTGCCAGACGGATGCCAGGTGCGTTATATGACTACTAAATTAATGCATTAAGTTTGGCCGAGATGCTGGCAGCTGCGCCATGGCCTCCCGTTGGCATCCTAGTGCGATACCGCCCTTAAGGTCCACTGTTCGACTCTCTGCCCCAGACACGACAAACCCGTATGTCCAAACAATCGTAACACGAAACACGAGCCTGTGCACAAAATGCACAGAAGATGTTAATGGTTCTGTCCCTACAACAGGGTCAACAAGGCACGTTCTAAAACTTAGGATTCCTTGACGGGGATGTCTCAAATAGACTCAACCCTTCGCTGGAGCACGAAATCTGAGCGCATTCCGTTCGTCATTTCTTTTTTCCAATCAAACCCCTGGCGCCTGCGTGCAGAGTGATGTTACCCGTCGTCTTGAGGCTCAGTATCAGCAGTCGGCCACGAAGTTACGTGCAAGGAGCGTCTCCGCCACCAGCCACACACCGCTGCGCGCGTAAGCCATGGTTATTCTTGTGTTCGCTTTAAAATCACGAACATCCCATACCTTGTACGCATTATTTGCACTCAGTGAACAGAGAGGTCGTGTCTGGCTGTCCATATCTTGTGTTTTGCATCATCACATTACGGTAATTAGCTGTTTGATTATTAAACGACACTTATCAGCCGTTAAAGTTGTGAAATATCGAATGTTTGAGCGACTGTGAAACACATGTTGAAAGAGGTGTGAAGTTTAACGTACTAAAACGTAATTTTCTATCAGAGACTAACCACAGAAGTTAGAATTTATTCCCCACGCCCCGATTGAAACCGGGAACTCCCGGATAGGAAATCAAGACAACCGCTTCAAAGAGACGTAGAGGCAACTTACCGGATTTCGACGGAAATCTATGGGTAAAATTTACGTTCGTCGATTCCGACCTCATGGCTTGTGACGCATGGCCTTGCATGGGGGAATCCTATGGCTTCGAATTTCTATTCAAGCTTCAAAGTTTTCTCCAAAATAGAGAAGTTGAACAATTACTACGCAAATGGACAGGTCTAATTAAGATCTGTAACTTTTTGCTCTAATATTTTCCGATACAGCTTATATTTAAGGAAGTGTAAGAGGAAAATCATGCAATGCCATATCTCTGTTGTTATAATTGTAAGTTTTATGACGCTGTACAGTGTAATATCTCTACTGTTCACCGGGTTTTGTATGAAGTTAATCATCAACGCTAGTAAGAAACTGACGTCTGGGGAACTTCAGTGTGTTCCAAACTGCACCTAGCATTTTGAATCTTGTCCTAATCTTAATTATACGCAGGACCAAAATATCAAATTACAAACAAATCTGTAAAATGCAGAATCTAAGTACGCTCTACGTCCTTTGTTTATCAGTTTATTTCACTACGTTTTCTCAACTGTGTGGGTTAAAATCACGTTTCAGAATTATTGAAAAGAACAGAGCGAAGTCGGCATACAACACCTCCGCGAACTATCTCAAAGATTCACCTGTGGCAAGGACACAAAACATCCTCCCAGGACAAGCAAGCCGCTGGCCGAGGTTCGAGGCCTTGTCCTGTCCATAGAACAAACTGGCTATGTTCCGACTAGACATAATGCAGATTAACAAAAGATGGTAACTTCATTGTATTTGCTTTACAATTATTTTGACATGCTTTCGGATTCATAATGAGATGAAGATCGAATGAACAGTAAACATAAAAGGGGTGGGGGGAATGTAGACGAAGAGATGGATCGACGGACAGATATTGAGAAGAGACACAAAAAGGGAGGTAGGGAGGATAGGAAGAAAGTAAAATGTATGGAAACTTATGACAGTTTGCTTAATTACACGTCGTAGAAACGTCCAGTTGCTTATGACGTGAGCAGAAAGGCAGACACTAACATAGTCTCGGTTATATACAGGATGATTCAAAATCGTACTTTGCTATTCTCCCACTAGCTTAATTTTATTTATTTTTTATTAATGTACAAGGATTACATTAGCAATCTTACAAACCAAATTATTTCAGCGGTTTGTTATCAGACTTATCTACCTTCAATGGCCTCGACTGACTCAGGATAACTTCGGAGGACATGGATTCCTATTCTAAAGTTATTCTCTCTGAGTCCTTCTATACGCTTATTCAGTTTGGCGCTAACATTTTGAATCACCCTGTATATGGAATGATTGTCTCGTTCAAGATTAATTGCGGGGGGAAAGACAGGTTAATGGCGTCCTGTATGCTCTAATTGATTGCGATAAGCGTAAACCCCATTTGATCACATGATCAAAATCGCATATAACAAATTAATCTTATAGCTGTAATTATTGATTCTGAAAGATGAATAAGCGCTCGCTGACGATGCCAGATATCAAGATAAAAGCTACATGGGAAATGGAAATGCCAAGTATGTTATAAAGGCGTTTCGAACGTCAATTACGAAAATGTTCCATCAATTCGTCTCTGTAACAGGCTATTTTACGACGATGAATGGGATTCAGAGGTTGTGTGTCATCGAACGGAATATTGTATGAGAGATCGAAGAAAGGAAAGGCGAAATGTGTCGTGTGCGAACAAAACGTGGCTTTGGACACGTGAAAAACACCGAGAAACAAATTCCGGTACAATCGGTTTCCGGCGTATAATCTAATCGAATAAATTTAAAATAGATCTTAGATAAATTGGGTCTGAATTGTGTTGAAATATCACACGGCAATGCGAGGCTTTTAAGTAACGAAATCTCTTAACACAGGTAAAAGTAATTAAATTCGATTCTTTGTTATCAGCGTGCTGCATCAGAAGCCAGAAGCCAATTAGCACAAAAGAAGAACACAATAATAAATATATCAAAATAAGAAAACAGATTATCAAAAAAGAAATTGCACGCTTGTAGAGGGCGTTAATACACAAAGGAAACTTGCTACTAAATACAACAACGTCAGAGACTCTGCTTTCGGCCCGAAGGTCAGAAATGTTTTCTGTTTTTCGCGGCACTTTTAAGTCTTTCGCGAAAAATCCAGACTCCTACAAATTTAAACATTGTATTCCAGAAGCGAGATGGTCTGTGCCGCCAGAATTCTCGCTACCCTGACGCTGCTGGTAGCTGGAGCAGAGGGTGCCGTTCCTGACTGGGTGGTGGCGAGGGTAGTTTCCTCCCTTCAACGGCGGTATCACTCTGGATGCGTCTTTCTGCTGCACACAGCCGATAAGACCGACCTAAGTAAGCACTTTACCTCTACTCTGGCGTAAGCATATTAAGGTACACCCAGCGATCTCTGCCCTTTTAAGGAAAACTATTTCTGAAAGATCATTTTTCCGGAATCACTGAAATGGTCGTGGTGGACTAATGCATTGCCTGGCCTCCCCAGTCACCGAACTTCACACTTAATACATACGTTCAAAGGTATTTCATCTGTGGCTACCAAGGATAAAGGACGAAGTTATGGACGAGAATACTGAAAAGGTCGCAGACATCCTTCGTTATGTGTTACGTCACACGTGAGAAACAAGTGGACATCGACAGAATGTCTACAACGGCTCAGCAGGCAGCCATAATGAAATAATGTAATCTCTCAAACTAAGTACCTGACCGTATTAAATAATTAGCATATATATTAACCAACACAGGCAACTAATCAAAATATCAAGTAACTAATTAACGAAATAAATCTCTTACAGCAGAAACTGTAGGTTACAAGAAGCCAGAAATTATTAAAGTCCTAAAGCCACACGATAATGGACCAGCACCATCTTAAAGGCTTTCCCCCCCCCCCATCTATTTCCTGGCCTACAGAGTTACCGCTTTACAAGTGGTTTCTCCGCGTTAAATTACATTACACATTCCCTGAAAGTTGAGAAGTTACTTTGTGATCACCCTGTATTTATCTCCAATTTCCCACCCACCATCATCGCATTGCTACTTTAGATGCAAATACGCACATACAAATTTCACGCTACTGTCGTACTAGGGGGGTAAATTATAATTGAAGTGTTTCTTTCTCACCAACTCCTCGAATCGATTTACAAGACGATGTTTAGGCGTTCGAGATTTGGAGAAACGATTTGACAGGTTTACCAACTTTCCGTTGTTCAACGGTTAATGCAAAATCGATCGATCAGAGAGGGTTTAATGATATGTAACATGATGGCGTGGCCAGCTGCCATTTCATGCCTGTCACAATAACAATTTGGCGCCGATTCCAGCGACCTTCAATTGTCAATCTTGATATATATGTGGTTATTTATGTATGCTGTTGTTTCGTGTCGTTGTGACGTTGAAGAGTTGTCTAACTTCAAACAAAAGAACAATCTCTTTTTATACATTAAGAAATCCGTCCGTAAGACACAAAATGCATTAGTTTAAAACAATGGGAAAGATAAAAAATGGTTCAAGTTAAGGTTTATAACGCAGTTAAAAACTATTATTGTTAAACGGTTCAAACACTATTCTAGTCACATCTACTTTTCAAAATATCAGATGTGATGAAATATAAACTAATAATTTTTACAGCCTGATTTGCTTTGTTGTGAATCATTAAGAATGAGAAAGTTTTCTGACTCTCACAGAGGATATAAAGATGTCTCTTCCTGTGTAATTTGGTACAAGTTTACTACACTACGCGGCGCTACAATGCATAAAACATCCATCTTCACAAGAATGAACTTTCGAGTTCCATAAAATGTGAGTAATTTGACCTAATAAATGTACGATTCTGTTCTAAATGAGGAATCTGTTCCACGAAGTCTGTTTAGCGATCATCTAACTCTGCATCTATTACACTTATTAACTTTCAGCCAAGGACATTAGGTTAATAAGAGATAAGTCACCAAAGAACGTATCAGGAAATTACATCCCGATGAGTACAGGTTTCTACTACGGCGTTCCAGCCATTGAAACAACGTAATCTCCTCAGGTCACACATACATCTGCTTCCAGATCAACTAATTATGCATTTCCCTCTTTATCTTTTTTCCCACAGCTTCTCAGGAGCGACTCGTGCAGTTTCTGCTAAGAAAGCGTCTCTCCGAGGAAGCCACACAAGTGGCCGCGAGGCGACTCCGGCCCGACAACAGCTCGCTGCAGTGCTCCCGCAACGTCCCTTTAAACGTCGTCGTGTCCAGCGAACCAGATGTCAAGTTAACTCTGACAGAGGTATGGCGGGTGTTACTATTACGTGCAATTAAGTCTTTAAAAGTCATATTTTACACCTCGAGCTGCTTAGCGGATTTTGATTAAATCTCGTATGAGTGGTCTACATTCGTTTGGACTTTTTATGAAGCAGTTCAATTTAAAACCCAATTTTACAAGAAATTCTGATCGAAATCTCTCCTAAAAATTCACATATTTATACCTATTATTCATACCAGTCAGCCGTCTAAATAAAAATAATTAAAAACTCAGTCTGTACCTGAAAGAAAACACGTTATCTCCATGACAACGATCAAATGATTAATGCTGTTTATTTTGATAAAAATCTAATAAAAATGCACGCTAGCATAATGTATGAAAATTGTATTTGAATTATTTATCGTTTTGAAGCTTTATATAATTATATACACCTGAGGATGGTTATTTTAGGAACTGAAACATGTCGTGAAACATGAAAAATGATGGTCTAATGTAAATCGAATATTTCGATAAAGAACATCATTTAATATTTTAAATATTTTAAATGTTAATTATTGTAATATTTTAATATTTAATAAGAAGATTTAATATATACTTATTATATCACAATATGACGCAACTTTACCATCTTACGGGGGAAAATCCAGATTTACCGAGTCTCAAACCATGCGGTATATATAGTTACCACTGTGATTTCGAAGTTAAAATAGCCGAATTTTCGCGTGTGTTCATCCACAGTTCTCCAACAGACACAACCTAGCGGAATCAAAATGGCTGCTGTTCTTGACTGAGGGTAATATCGGCAGCTTCTTTGCCGACATGAACGTCCCGTTCAACTGTGAGTTTCTGGTGGCCCGTGTCACCACGTCAAGCGTGACTCTGTACGAGGTGTACCGCGTGGCGGAAGGCAGACCCCTGAACAACATTTACTTCGGAAGGTGGACACCCCTGTCTGGACTGGTCAGCGTTCAGGAGAGCATCTACAGGCGACGCGGGGACCTCCAGGGGACCGTAATAAACGCCATCACTGCGAACGTAAGCGAAATAAACCGCTCGTAAATTCGTCTTCAGTAACGTCGTCACGGATTGGATAATTCGGCCTGTTCCATCTTTTCTAACGTCTTCCCACGTGTCTTTTACTTGGTGGTCATCCTTTCCGGTTCATCTTAGGGACAAATTTTCAAGAACAGTTCCGTAACTTTCAACAGTCTTAATAATATTTAATAGAGTAGTTCAATGTTAGATTTGTGACATTTATAAGATCACCAACTTGGTTTATGTAGCATCTATAATTTAAATAAAAAGTGTAAGAACCTCGTATTTTCTTCTCTAGCTCTGTAATTTTATTAATTCCATCTCAGAATTAATTAATTCATTAAACATTAAAGATTCTATCATCGCATGGTAGGAGAAAAAACAAATAGTTTGCTATGTTACGATAGTGCAAATGACGTCAGCCTTTCATTGCAGGATCCCCCAATCGTCACTATTCTGCAGAACCAGACAGAGATAGTCGGTTTCTTCGGTAGAGTGTGGAAAATCCTCGAGCAAAACATGAATTTCAGGTGAGAGTTCACTTAAGTGAAATTTATTTTATATAATCAGGGCGACGAGACGAGCGGAACATGTATGGTGAAAAAGAAAACGCACGCAGAATTTCAATCGGGAATATGGAAAGATAATATTAAAATGTTCTTAAGATATAAAATGTCAGACACAAACAATAGTCTTCTGTCAAGAGTGTTAGCCTATGTTTCTCACCCACGTAAAATAATTTACATTCCAAACGATTCTTTGTCCACCCAGAACAAACTACACGATCACAGGAGACCTGACAAAGGGCAAGCCGACGCAGAAGGGCGACTGCAGTGGTATGATCGGCGTCCTACAGTGTGGTCAGGTTGACGTGGCGCTCGGTGCGTTCTCTACCAGCTCATATCCGACACTGCCAGTCAGATTCTCCATGCCTCTGCTTTACACCACGTGAGTCCCTCAGCTTCACGCTCCTCCCCGTCCACAAATCTTTCTCTGCCAATGAACTGCATGAGCGTAACACGTAGGGACCGCTACGTACTCCATCACGCGACGCGGTCGATGCTTAGACGCCGGATTTGTATCGCAAATACTTCAGATAGGCCACTAAGAGATGGCACTACAGTGCCAGGTGATTTTTAATCCTTCATACCTCATATATCGACCATACAGGCGAGTCTTTTACACTGTAAGCCAATCAGACCGCGACACGTGAGCTCAGAACAGCAGCACACAGTACACGCAATTAATGAAATAGTTACAGAGTTTTCATCATGAAACCGGCCGGCAGGGACGCAGAATGGGACGCCTTCCTCATGCCCTTCAGCCCGCGTCTCTGGCTTGTTCTGCTAGCAACGATCCTGTTCATTGCCTTCTACCTGTCCACGTTCTACAGCATCGGACGCTGGGTCGGTAATGAAGAGTCAGGAGGTCCAGAACTGTACACGTTTTACGATTCGATACTGTACATTTTCGGCGCCTTCTGTCAACAAGGTTAGCTAGTTCCCTTGTTTCATGTCAATCTACTTCTTTCATCATTCAATCTCTGTCCATCAACCCAAAGAAACCGCCCATCACCTCAACATTCCATATGACCATCAACCCATCTGCCCACCAGACAACAAAATGTATTTATTACAATATGTATTATTTACACCCTCAAGCCGTAGTGAACGAATATTTCAGGTCATGACCTCACCCCGCGCTCGACGTCCTGCAGGCTTGTCTACATCACGGCGTACCTTACAGCCCTTGTACTGCTGGCTGCATACTCTGCGGCCCTAATATCATCCCTCACAGTCTACCGATCAAATCTGCCTTTCCAAGACTTGGAAGGGATCCTCAGAGATAAGACTTACAAACTCGGTGTCGTAAACATGTCTGAAATATATTACACTGTCTCGGTAAGTTGGAGCTTTGTTTTGACTCAACTACATAATTAAAACAAATAGGAGGGGAAATAATTTTCGATGTTGTAACGCCTTGAAGTTGGATGTCTCACACCTCACGAATTAGTCAAAGCGTTCCCGTGCAAAATTTGGAGTTTGGATCCAAATCCCTTATAAAAGAACTTTACAAAAAAAAACTACATGAAATAACATACTTTAAAAAAAGCTGTGAAAGCCGTCAGAGAAAGTGAACACCAGCAATAATAAGATTTGAGTCATGTTAAGTGACAATTTTTGGTACTGCGCAACCAACAACGCGCACCTTGTTAATTGAATCATAGAATAGTTACGAACACTTAGTTACAAGAATAAACAGAGGGTAAAAGAACATAGGAAACCAGTAAAACACGCGCTACTATAAAGTTTCCCGTTTTTATCCAGGACCCAACGGATAAAGACATTTTCCATGAGGTGTATTCGAAACTGATGTTACCCGACCAGGATAACTTCCCACGGACTGTGCTCCAAGGGTTAAAGCGAATCTGTAACATCAGATACGCCTTCATGTCCATACCAGAAAGCGTCATGCCACTGCTGAACCAGATGAACTGCACCATCGTACCGCTGGCTTACAGCACATACCCCATCAGCCTCGCTATGGCGTTTTCACCGAGGAGTCCCTACACGGACTTCTGGAGCTACAGGTGAGTTCAATGCGCAAAGACTGTCCTTTAAAACGAAAGGCTTTTCCTACTACGTGCGAAATATATCGTTTAAAGACACCTGTCGTCTGGGTCGTAGCAACGTGAAGTCTGGCATAAGTTTACCGACGTCTCAGAGGTCTCTGATGCCTCCATCATCAACGCCTAAGCCCGAAGACATCCATCTTCATATCCCCTCCGTGAAAACCTCAACTTGAATCCAGTTCCCGCCCTCACAACCACGTTCTACATCATCCAGTTTGGTGTGGAGCTATTCATTACGGGTTTTTCTCTAGTACTTGTGATTCTCTGCTTCAGACTGCGGATGCTGCGTGATGGGGGAGTGATTTACAGGCTACGCACCGACAGCTGGCCATACCTGGGACAAGACATGACGAAGAGTACCACCGTCGGGGTGGACCTGAAGGCAGTCGCTCCACTTCTGGCCCTGCTGTCGGCGAGCACTGTCATGTCCGTCGTGATTCTTTTCCTCGAGCGAGGGAGGTTCTCCGTCTCGGACAGACGTTCTCGGGGCAGAACTCGACGGGAAAGGAACGCTTCCCGACAGCAGATGGTCATCATGCACGCGGCACCGGAAAAACCTTCGATCGTGCCTCTTCGTCCCGGAGGTCGGAAAGACTGAAGCCACCGCACGGATTTCTGGGCGACCCGAACCCAAAAGTAGTCGTCTATTTTTTTTTGTGTATAACCCAACAAACTGAACTACAATTACTTTAACATCGGTCGCGCAGAGGCACGAGACGTTAAACAAGTTAAGAACTGTACGCACGGCGTAGCAATTTTGACGCGTTCGTCATTATTTCATACCTGACCTCTGAAAATGACGCGGGGATTCCCCACTTGGAGAGCCGGGGATCCTCAAATGTCACTTCCATGAGTATAGATGTAAGACGCTTCTAAAAGTTGTCAGATTTTTGGCCAAAACTTGAGTGTGTAGATACGTTTAATAAATATCTCTTATACGAAATATCGTGAAAATTCGTCCATGTCTCCAGTCGTTACGCGCGGACAGACAGACATACCGAAGGTATTGCGCGTTCTTCTGTAATTTATGTCTTCAAACGCGGCGATAATGTGTTCAGTAAATTTTTCGGCGAGTCACTTAGCAAGTAAATTATCGAAAAAGAAAGTCGGTCAGTCAGATCTCGCGGGGTTTAATTTGACCAACAGAGTTACCGACACAGAAATACACAACGAAAAAGCTTCAGATCAACGGCAGAAGATGGCAGGTGTTCACAGGCAATATCACAATCTGCGCACATTCCCCCCTGGCTTTCTCCATAGCTAATGTATACATAAAGAATTATTATTATTATTATTATTAGTGTTCTGTCTGACGACAGGTCCATATGAACAGGATCCTTCCATCCTTCTCTCGGACTGGGACCTGTTCATATACGTTCTTGGCAGATGATCCAGAAGTGGTTTGCCATTGCCTTCTTCTGTGTGTGAATGGGATGCCACGGGGAAACCGGGGAAGCCCCCGGAGGAAAACTCCGTGATGCCTAGACCACGGCCTTGCCCAACACAAGTTATAAATTCGGGCACCGCCGGGAATCGAACCCGAGACCCCAGGATTACAAGGCCAGCGGTCTAACCGCTAGACCACCGTGGCACACATAAAGAATTAAGAGTGCTTATTTTATTTATTTTATTTTATTTACGATAATTCAATGTAAAATACAAAAAAAAAATACCAACCACACAGCTGAAAATGAGACGATCATTTGTACAGATGACTCTCACCAACAGCTCAGAAGCTGTGCCCAAGACTTTGGAGTACTTTACAATTTGTATCCCTTATTTAAATTGATTTTTCGTTCATGATAAAACTGAATTGTAACCGAAATACATAATGACTCGCACAGATACTAGGTTTCTTACAGAGTCAACTGGCTTACTAACTACACAGCAGAATGCTCTTTCAGAAGCTTATACTTCCTAGAACAAGAATTAACTGTGCTTCGAAACGTCAACAGATTGGTATTTGTTAATGGAGACGAGTTGCATTCTTTGAGGTAACATTTGCGTCAACTTCGCAAATGGAATTGTAAAGTGAATTAATTCTTAGATAATTTCTGATTTATAGGCGGGCACCTCTGCTCGAATTACATGTCACGTGGTCCCAATGGTCCGGATGGAGTGAGAGTGTACTGGAATTAAAAGTGTAAAGGAGGGAGGGCCTGTTATGAATTACCCTGAGGATAAATGAAACTCAACTTCGAATGAGGTCATACATATGTACAGTGTTGTAAATCTGTACCCCCACTGAACACAATAATCGGCCCCTTTAACTACAGAGACATCTTTCAGAACAAAATAAAATGTAATTAGTGTTAATATATTACGGCTTTAAAATTCACCGCATTATGTGTCAATGTAAACGGGACACGAACTTACATCGAAAATTACACGTGTCATAAATTCTGTCATAGCTGTATTCAAAGCAAATCTGTGGAGAAAGTCAGTCGACAACTAAGCAAAATTTAAGTCTTTCACGACATTCTGTGTGCGTGTATCAGAGGTTTCGAATGTTCCATAACATACGCCGCGTAACATTCAACAGTGCGCCTTCTACTAAGAATAACGAAAGACATGTTCTGCTCCGACAAGAAACTGGGCCCTTCCAGCGTCATCTTCATATTAGCGTCCTTCGTCTGCTGCTGTGATAGCAGAGCAACTATCGAGGTAAACAAATTGCATTTCAGAATCGTACACACAAAAGCATGTGCCTCGGACTCTTGCTTTTTTGGGGGGCCGAGACATCGCCAAGTCTTACAGAAGTGACTTCTAAGTTCGTAGTCGTCTAACGACTACGCAGTGTCCAAATCAAGAACTGTCACGGTCATTAAAATCTCAAACACTCTTTTATAAGAGTAAGTTAAGTTAAGTTAAAAAATCTGAATCTGCTTTGTTCGATTCCTAAATGTCAAAGTTTAAAACATATCAAAAATCGTCTTGCTAACTGTTGGTTGATTAAAGATAACTCTAAAAATTAAGACGCGTTAAAAAACAGTTTAATCAATTATTGGTTGATTTGAAAAATGAGCTTAAATTGTCGCATCTGTTAACACATCAACACCAAAAATTTCACGAAGTAAGAATTCAGGTTCTCAAGGCGTCGTGTGGGGGTCTTACAGTGATGATTACTGTCTCTATCATAATCCTGACGATGGGGGCAGCAGGCATATCTGAAACAGCTATCTTGGACAGATAACAGGATAATTCCTAGCCAAATATTACTGGCCTAACACCAGCACATATTAAAAAAAATTAAAAGAGAAATACGAGGAAACGATTAAAAGTGTACTTTTGTTATAAGCCCAGTAACGCAGTGATGCTGATTGCAGAAGCGTCAGGTGATATACGGAGGCCACGTGTCTCTGGCGGTCCAAAGACCACGCGACCAGGAGAGAAAAGGTCAGGATCTGAGCAAGGTGCCTGGCAGGGCGGGGGTCGATTACCCAATTTTCCATTCTGTGCCAGCGACCAACTTCCACTGTGGCAATGTACCAGCCGTGCCCGGCATATACGCCAATGTAGAGACCGGATGTCAAGTGAGTAATCAGATTTAAGCATCTCATTCGTACTTACTTAAGTAACGAGAAGAAATCAGTTAGCATCAATGCAGAATAATTTTACAGATAGAAAAAAAATAGATTTGGGGCGTGTGTATATTATTATCGTCATTAATATTTGTTTATTTGTTTAAATCTTGTCAGTCTAATCACAATAAAATTCCTATTAAATATTAAAATATTACCATAATTAACATTTAAATATTTAAAATATATTAAATGATGTTCTCTATCGAAACGTTCGATTTACATTAGATCATCACTTTTTACACGACATGTTTCAGTTCTAAAAGAACTATCTTCAGGTGTATAAAATTATATAAACTTAAATATAATTTCTTATCGTCATTAAGTCAAAGCGAGATTCCAGTCACATTTAACGTCCTCGCGGATAAACGTCTCGATTTCTAACAGTTCTTCCGTTAATGGATTTAAAGTCGCCTCAAACGTATTATTTGCTCGTCGTTGTCATAAAAATTACTAATCTAACCACGTACATTGTAACTGCAAGTACTTTCTGGAACCTGCGTTTCCTCCACTCTAGATGTAACAGTCTCTTATCGAGACGTTTAAGCTGAACGCATTTGTTCTGAGAATCTTGGAACTTTACACCAAAATAGTTTTAATAACTGGTGGAGGTTTAATTTCACAACGCGGTTATAAAAAAAAGACTTCACAGAATAATCCGAGTCGTAGCATAGCAGGTTCGCCGCAACCATCTGTCCCACATTCGAGAGTAATCAGCAAGGAACCCAAGTCCGATATCGGCAACTGAAGGCAGCCACGCCTTGACGGCGACCGGTTACCTAACAAATGCTAGCAGCATTGCAGTTTCTACGTCACGGTTGAGTTTCGCAACACGAAAAAGATTATTCAGTGTCTCGGCTAGTACAAAAACGTCCGTCAAAATACAGAATGTCACAAAAACATGTATACACATTATAATTCGGAATATTAGCTTTGTCAACTGTGGCCATTTTGAACTTCACTAGAACAGCTAACTCACCAAGTGCCAATACTGACGTATGTAATGATTTAGTTTATTAAAAGTATTTATTTAATTCACTGAATGTGTAGAAACATCTTTTTGGACAGCCTGTATATGTCTTTGGTTGGTGGTAATTCTATTACCACAGGATTTTACAACAGCTGATGAGGTTACAGACAGTCGAATTTGTCCAAGTATTCCGTCTAAAATTCTGTACGTATTTCTTATCTCACTACAGGTTCTTTGCGATCCATTTCCCCCCAGCCTCTTGATTTGACTGCCAAAGTAACATCTTTGGTAAAGAGTTCAATTCATAAAACGATGAAACAAAACGTGGATTGTGATCATCTGGCTTCTGCCACCGTGTAGACGTGTTAGGAACGTTTCGAAGGAACGGATAGTCTATTTTTAGTGGGAGACACGAACTGAGACAAAGGAGTTCGTAGAAAGTACTTGAGGATGATATTAAAAAGTGTCGTGCGTCGCTGTGCGCAGGCTTACCACGTCTGTCACGACGGGCGAGAGGGACACCAAGGGGCAACGTTCCTCTGTTCCAACGGAACGCTGTTCAACCAGCAGGAGTTCACGTGCGACTGGTGGTACAACGTGAACTGCGCCGAGGCACAGACGCACTACAGGTAAAGGGGTCACTCTCTTCTCCCGCTTTGTCATGCCTCATTCTTGTCGTCTGTTCTTCTGTTCCCCTCTCCACCTTTCCTCCCTGAAAACCTTTCTTTATGTCTCCTTCTTTGCTTTACTATTCTCATCTGCTTTTACTCTACACTTCTCCCGAGGTCTGGGGTTCAAATCTAGGCCAGGAGACCGGATATCGTTACTTCGCGTCCTATTATAGTATTTTGTCTTACAGCTTGAATCTGGACCCGCTGAAGAACCCGTACGCGCCGAAACCGAAGCCGGAAGAATCAGTCCTACAGCCATACGAAGAACAACAGTACTCCTACGGCCGGAAGTAGTCGACAATTACAAAATACAAGAACTTCATCGACAGAAGAACTGGGCGTACATCACCGCACTATTATCCAATAATTATTTATAATTCACTTAAACGCAACATTCAGTCACACTCACAATGCAACAGCACAACGCGTTATTATTTTTTTTTAATTTAAATGCTAATTTATCATCTGCAGACAAGGTTCAGATTTAAATAAATATCGAAGAAAAACTCCACACATTTCACGAACATTTACTTCTTCGGTAATAACTTCGTACGTCCAGTCTTGAATCATATGTTTCCTACAATAAACACGACCAGAAGTTCCCCAATTGGCTGCCAATACCCACAACGTACGTCTCCCATCATCAGCCATCCCGAAACGAACATCTCCCATAGTATCTTTTAGGACGGAAGTTGCAAGAGATGTTTATTTTAATGTTTCGATGCACTAAAACCATGTATATCGGTGAAGAAGCCGTCACTGACGGGCCCAACGTCCAAGCCCCAGATGATACATGAGTGAATATCGAACAGCGGTTGAATGATACTGACAGGGGAAAACCCGAAACACTCAAGACGGAAAAAATCCTGTCCCATTAACAATTTCCATTCATTAAAGTTAAAAAACGTGATTTGCGTGCCGTGAAATATTACAAGGAAACACGACTACTAACAAAATTTAGAGGGCATTTCATTACTCATTAAACAAAGGCAAGCATAGCCTTGTCCTATGTCTTAGTTCTCTGCCATTTGCACAGTAAGCTCACAGCGCTGATATCTCACTAATGAGTTTCCCCTTAACATCCTGCAACAAGTGATGCAAACAGAATATAATTCGTGGACCGCTGGGCATTTTGAGCAACTTTATGGGGTCACGGACAATCACGATCCGACCCTAGTGTCAGCAGAGGCACAGATGAAACCTTTCATTTCGCCAGAATAATTTAACTTTGACGTAATTACGTTGCTATGGTTACCTACGATCTTCCTAACATCGTTCGGCTCAGGAATGGAATAGAAGCTTTTTTTTTCTAGCTAATGGCACGTCTAAGGAAGACATCGCTTGCCTAAGGCCTGATGAAAAATAGATAATTAAGAGCTAGCCCAAAAAAGTCGAAAACTATTAAATTGATAACACAATGATAAAGATTCTAATATAAAAAATTATAAACAGAGCTTTCGTAAGGTTACGCATACAGGAACCAAGAATATCTAATGCTAACGAGAAACCACAAAAAAGACAGTGGTACAAAGGGTAATTCCACAATATAAACCAACGGGAGACAGAATTATAGGAAGACCTAAAAAGAGAAGGTCTGACCAGACTGACGTAGAACGCTCTAATCCCACTGCTTGAAAACACAAAAATTATTCTGTGACGCCACAAAGCCCACAGAGTTAGAACTTACTTTGCTCGCAGAGTCGAGCCCTTCCTCAGAACCTAGTAGTCGCCAAGCCACTAAAAAAATTCTCTACATTCTATGAAACCCGAAAGTTCATTACCGTGTCCACAAGAGCCCGCCACTGGTCCATGTCCCGAGCCAGATGAATCCAGTCCATACCACATCATCCTATTTCTATAAGATCCATTTTAATATTATCCTCCCTCCTACATATCTTGCTAATTCTCTCCCACAGTTAAAACGTGTCGTTAAATGAAGGATCGACCAAGATTTTGATGCCGTTGGATAAGTGCGAAAACGTCGGAACGTGACAACGCACCGTCTTTGTTTGTTAGATAAATTGTGTTGATGAATAAAATCCTTGTAACAAGTTTCGTTTTCACCCACTACAGGCTGGCGTCTCACTTGCACACGAAAGTCCCCTCCACGGTCTCCACAACGAAGTAAATGGACCACAAACCACGTTCTGACAGCAAACAAGTTATCTGGTAATTGGGCTGTAAAATCCTACGTTGATATTCCACGTGTGAAACTCCCATAAAATTACTTTAGAAAGTCAAAAGGTAAATCGACATCGATACACGAAAATGTAATTTCCGTTCATCTCTCTCGACACATCGAAACGAACCAATGAGAGGCAGACATCGTCTCCCGTTGTTACTCTGATGAAAACACGACGAAACACAGTTACGAACGATATTTCGCGGTCTGGTTAAGAGCCATCTTCCAAGTAATCGTGTTTTCACACCAAAATTTTATATGAATTACTTATGTATCCCAATGTAGCTAAATGCAGAGGGAATGACGGTCTTACAATATCATGTTCGCCCTGATGATGGAGGCAGGAAGCCTTTCCGAAACATCGGCAAGTTTCTACCAGATTACACGCCGTCGTGAGAATCTAAAATGTTCGAGAACTTTGGGAACAATCCCAGCATGTGGCGTTCGTTTCATTTAGTGACAGAGCTGGGAACGCTGTCTCTCCAGTGCTCTAAGCTCGTGGGCTTCAGGGAAAGTCTCGGCCATGAATTCTCACAAAAATGAAAGTCACTTACTTCGCACATTCAATAATTATAATAATAATAATCTTTCCTGTTTTCTCATACGCACATTAAGGCCTGCACGCAGAAATTTAGCAGCAAAGTAACGAAGCAGCCATTCTTCTAACAAAGCAAGCAACTTCTTACTTAGAAAGCAATAGTAAAAGATGAAAAATCTATCATTGCATGACAACCGACTCTGTGGTACATCCATCACCGAGTAGGGGGTACTGTCCCCGACGGAAAAACTGCTAGGGAGTGCAGTTTGCAACTTTACTCCACCCACTTTCGAGGGTAACGTGTGGAGCTGTATCTCCACCCCCACATATCTTTCTACCGTCGTGATTAACCACTGGGGGACTTTGTACCTTTACATTAATCCCAAGTCAAAAGTGGGATATATATATAAAACAAGGCTCCTTCCTATACGGCAGACAAATAACTAGAAGGATAACATTAATATTGATCTAAAAGAAATACATTATGAGGACGAGAAGTGGATTTAACTGGCTTAAAATCGTGTCCGACAGTTCGCTTCAGCATGAACGCAGTCGCAAATCTGGTTTCGATTGGATATGTTAGCGACACAGTTAATTACTAAGAAAACTATTGATTCTTTAAAAAGTAAATACGATTCTTCCGGGGTTTGCAAGACTCCGGAACAACCCAAATGTCAAATTATGCTGCTGTTTTTCATACTTTCGTAACAATTTCCCAATGGGCCAATGTGATCGGAATAAAAACACTTTTAAGGAGACTGGACATTCATCTGCGTGGCTCTACTCAGTCCTTCCTCTGTTCCTGAGGCACAATTCTAGATATGACAATCGCCTTTACCAGCAGCTAAGGGCGGACTAAGAGCCAGGTGACAGGGGTTCGTTTCCAGGCACATACAAACCGACAGAGGCCCCACACAGATTCCTACCAAACGGGTACCGGGGGTCCTTTCCCCGGGGATAAATCGGCCAAGGCGTAAACCTTTAATTCATATACCTCGGTTCGCAAAAACGTCTTCGAAGCGTGGCGCATAACTCACCGCTTTTATTTACTTTTTAACCCGAGAGATAGTCGTCAGAGCTTGTCGGGGTCGAGGGAATGTGACCATTCTTCCTGACTGCAACCCCCCCTCCCCTCCAGCCGATCAACAAGAAGTGTCGCAGCTGCCCAGGGAACCCCTTTCTCTCCTCGTAGGCTGCGGGCCACTCTATAAAGCTGCGAGGCCCAACTGGACGGGATTCAGTTGTGCGTCACTCAAGTGCGGCGAACATGTGGCGACTCGGGGCAGGTAAGCTCAACACAGCCAACTCTCTCTCTCTCTCTCTCTCTGTGGTCCAGCGAACACAGAGATGGGCGGGGCAGAAAACACTCATGGGAATATAACATTTTTCATGACAAATCTCAAGCGAACGAAACTTATCAATCTTACGCGTACACTTAAAGGTAATATCAGAGTAGATTTGTACTAAATTAGGTTAATTCACCTTTGCATTGGAGGAGACTTGCATTTCGGAGGTAGCGGTTAAGAATTTCGACTTAATTCCCGTTCCCCCCCCCCCCCCCCGCGGTACTCGTGGTTATCCTCAGACTCTCCACAGTTCCGTACGTTGCGGCAGAACCCCTTAAACACGCCAAGGCAGATTTCAGATCTTTACTTATTCAACATCCATCATCACTTTCTTATCTGTTTTCACGTATAAAAATCTCTGAGACTCAAAACAGCGTCATTAAAAGACCTAAACGTCGACAGCTAAATAATCACCAAAATCAATGAGCGGAGTAAGCCCACACACATAATATTTCGAAATGTGTGTCAAACTAACTCAAGTCCTACCTGATATCATATTCCACTCTCTTATTAAAATTCATCAACTCCGGTTAAGGACGACACACACAGGCATAGAAACATTATCTCTACCGATCTAAGTTTATTTGTTTGTTTCCTTGTCTTTTACAAAGCTCGTTAAGATACGTAGATTCTTCGTGTCTTGTCTAGTTACAGCCAATCATTCGTGGTTATCTGACGATAAAAGTTGTAAGTTCCCATGACATACAGTAACAAAAGAAATCTGTATTTAAAATCTGCCACGGAATGGGTTTAAAACAAGGTCACACGCTCATTTCAATGCCACAAAGCGTCGCGTAGTTTTCACAAGTAAAATACGAATTAATGTCTCATTTTTGGCAGCTCTCGAGAGACAATAGAAAGCTTGAACATGTCCCAAAAAATTGCTTTGTCTAAGCCATTACAGTGATACGACTCCATCTGTTTCCAGTTCGACAGACAGTAGAAGAAGTCTGTTAAAGTACAATGGACTACTTTCAAAGAAAAATTATGTAAACAAAAATTGCGAAACAAAACATTACATTGTGACGCTGTGTACATTTGTAGGTCGGGCACAAAATGTTCCTCCACGAAGTCAGTGTCTACTTATAATATCACAGGGCGTTACAAACCAGGAGACCTACATCGACAATCTTCAACGCAGACAGAACTATTGTCACTCCATTTGGTAATGTTCACGTACGTCCTGATATGAAGCTACAACTTGCGTCTTAGAACACGCGTCATGTTCCTCTTTTGAATACAATGTTCATTTCAGTGACTTCTGCTTATTAAAATGTGCCCTATCACGATCTGGGGTGACCCTGAGGTCATTGAAAGGCAAAATCTATTCACGGTATCTCAATTTAACTTGGTTAAACACGTACAGTACTGTGTGAAGAACACAGATAATTTCTAATTACCACGCCACAAGTTCCCGAACAAAGCATCCGAGGCCATAAGTAACGAGTCTGTAGATAATGAAGATGTTAAGCAACAAGTTTGTTTAAACATCCACACAGATCAGATTCCACAGCAGCCAATTAGCTGTGTTGTACATCCCCTGATATTTTATGTACCAAGTAAATTGCTTGGTTTTTACCCGGAAAATTACACAAGTCATTAGCCTCATTTACATGTCAATGGTTTTTTTATGTTAACTTCGTAAGGATACAGACATATTTTTGACAGAACTAAATTATACCGCGGGGCACGTACTAAAGAAAGGCAAATACGTCACAATGTTTCTCACGGTGGCGTTACGTATTCTAGGTTGTTGCGAAGTGTAGTTTGGTAGACGTTTCGGAGGTGCTTGCTTCCTCGATCATCACCCGATGATGTATACAGCAACCACATCTGAAACGTCGTTAAACTTCGACCACACTACACAACGCACCAACCCAGAAGACAGCCATCTTGAGTAATAAATTATATTGTTTTGTTTCTCGGAGCTAACGTATACACGAGACACTTTGTAGAGGAGTAAATTTTGCTAATTAAGCCCAATATCAGATTCCGTTCTGGAATTTCTCAGGGGGGACGGATTTTTTGTTAAGTCAGACGTCGGAGTATGCAGTTTTCCGGTAAAACACGAATTTCATGGCTGAAAGGATTTCATGACTAAATGTCAAATTCATAACGGACTGATCATTAAACAGCAAAAAGTTGCAGTTTGGTCAAGGATAACCAGGGAGTTGGCAACACCACGTCTGGCAAGCAGAACAATTATCGTTGCAAATGTCAAGTTGTTGAACAACGCCATCTCTTTAACAAAAACGATATGACGAAATTACTTCACCGGTACTGTTGATGGACCTGCTTGTTCGGACAGGATGAAGAATGACATTCGAGAACATTCATTTACAAAGAATGTCACGAGATAATCAACAGTGCAGATTTATAACTTAATAACTCCGGGTCTTGTGTTCAACGTTCTTTGCCACCATGATGGATATCCTCAACTTAAATTCACACTACGTGCATCTGTGTCCACCGTGGACTCGATATCGAAAATGTCCGAAGTCCGTCTTAACTAATTTGTCCTGGACAAAACTAGGATATGAAACCTAACGTAACGAAATCTATAACAGAGAAAGGACTTTCTAGTTTTGTCTAGGACATTAGATTTTTCTGGTAACAGATAGAAACTTCTAACATGACCTTGAAATAAATACAGCGAAACAAGGGAGGAACGTAAAAAAGAGAGAGAATGGAGAAACATGAAATGTAGGGTAAATAATTTGTTTTTTCGAGTAGATGCATTTAAAGACACTTTCATAACTGCAAATGTAATTACGTGTTGAAGGAAACTGAGATATTACAAATGCATCAGAAAGGACATGGACGAGGCGAATATTGATAAGGCATCAGAATGTCTGTCTGGACAGACCGATGAAACCTGAGCCGGTCTAGAGACAGGTGACCGAAATGTGAATCGACCTATAGAAGCAGATCTCGCGGAAAGCGTTCAAATTACGTAACACGTATTGTGGATTATGTATGCTTCGGAGTGAATGGCACAGAGGCAGGACGAGGGGGCCACAGATACGAAACATTCCCCGTTGATTTCAACGGGTCCGTCTTGACATTCAAGGTCATGCATTTATAATAAACATCGATCGATTTTTACTTCTAGTGCAGGACAGTTTAAGGCTATTTATTTCACACGTTATTTAACGATGCTCTATCGACAACAGAGTTTCTTTAATTCCAAATCATACCAGATAATTATTATGGGCGTGTTCCACATTCTGTGGAATTAGAAATATTCTAAGCCCTCTGGTTTTAATTACACTTCGCGTGTGTAAATCTCAAATTTTAGCGGATCACAATGAAGTTCGCTTTTCAGATCGATTCCAATGAAAGTGGCTCGTAAGTGTGTCATTGTACTGTGATCTGGTGATATAATCCGTCGATGACGTGGGGGATATGTTGCCCCGTTCTCAACAGGAACTGCCGTGAACGCTAACACATTCTCCGTAACATTTTCTGACAAACACATCACGCGTTGCGTACACTATAAATTAGTATCACGAATCCTAGAATTTACTTAGAAACCGAGAAAGTGTATAAAATCAGTTTATTAACATAACATAGCAAACCCTTCTCTTCTGTTAAGTGAAAGGGCCTATAAATGTCACTATTCTGTCAGATTTTTATATAAAAAATTATCGGTGCCGAAACCGGTTATTTACAGACGAACTAAAAATTAACGCCCAGTCTGTTTAATAATAATTTAAAACATATTCTACTGAATTAAGTGCAGAACGGTGCGTGCTTCACAGAGCCATTCCATTAAGAATCTCTCATTACTTGGTTTGTTTCGGGAAGTAATCGCTATTCATTCTGAGAATCATACGAAACACATAATCTCAGTCACGAAAATGCACAGAGGACGTTAAAACATGTGGTACATATAGTTACCACGAGGGTTTAAAATGTATCTTGACGTTGCACTGTGATAACCGCATACTTCATAAGCACCTGTGGAAAGCAATGACCGGAACTTGTACGCAATAACAATACATGAATAATGGATCAGAGCAGGAACTGAGCTGTAATTAAATTTTTTGTTTTGTTTATCCTTGTAAGAACAGCTGTTCGAAAGTAGCTTAGCTAAACAAGTTCACATAATTAGTTCTGTTTTAATTGTTTTATTTTAATTCTCTCCCTGTTACTTCACTTATTTCCGCTTCAATAGGCTATAACTTTCAGTGAGATATTTTCTTAAACATAGTTGGTAGTACGGATTTCTATACGCCTAATAAATTATTTGACTAAACGGTAATAAGAAAATAGGTCTAGAAATTAACGCGGAGATAATTAAGTCAAAGTTCACTTCTCCTCAACAAAATGCAGAGTAAATCAAAACTAAGTTCAGATTTTAAAAAAATACTCTGAAATGGACCCGCGGCAGTAAATGTTGAAAATACAAACCAAAGTTTGCTCCAAAATGACATGCTTTGTATCATATTCGCAATTTTGTTAATTTCAGAGTTATTATTTATTTAAATCGGGATTTAATTTTGACTCACCCTGTATACGGAAGAATCACAATATAGCCCAGGGGTCGGCAAACATTTTTTTTTCTAAAGGGCCAAATAGTAAATATTTTAGGCTCTGCGGGCCAAGAGGCAAACTCGAGGATATTTATATAGGTAAGCCTACTTATGTAACAAGAAAAAACCAAGTTTTCACAAATTTATTGAACAAAATGTAACGTAATAATAATAAGTAGACTGCAATTGTTTGAAATACAGCTCTACTAATGAGAAGAATGGAATTGCCTGTTTATGAGATGACATTTCACCAAACTGAGTTTTAAATTCAGTACTCCCTAACATCAAAATTAATTGTAAATGTTCAACCGTTAATGCTAACCTGTACTGAGATTTTACATATTTCATCTTTGAAAATGTCTTTTCACACAGGTAGGTGCTGCCAAATACAGATATAAATCCCCGAGCATATGATCTTAATTGGCCGTATTCATCGCTTTTAAGACATTTATAGAATTCTTTCTCCCAACTACTCAACTCGGCCGTTTAGTTATAGAACGTACTTTGAAATTTCAAAGAATTTAAATATGTAAAATCCGTTCTAAGCTCGCGGGCCGTACAAAGAGAGGCGGCGGGCCGGATTTGGCCTGCGGGCCGTAGTTTACCGACCCCTGATATAGACAGGTGAATAAATCCTTCGAAAAATGTGGCAAGATTAAAATATCTTAGAACGACAGCAACATATAAAAACTGCATTCATGAAAATTGCAGAAATTCAACTCGCAATTCCATCTTCCGAGATTCACGCCTAAAACACAAGGATAAAAAAAAAACAACAACAGAGAACTGTAATTTTCGTCGCCTCGGGAGGAAGCAGGCGGCGATGGACTTCGTAATTAAGAGCCGCTTCGGACTGCTGTTTTGTCGCTTTCTCGGGTTCACTTTCTCGAAAAGAAGGGGCGAAGGGTCTGTCACAACTAGGACGGCGACTCGTCACAAGCTCCGACCTTCTCTCTGCTTCTCACGTCTCAATGTCCAAGGGAAAAAAGACCCAAAGAAAGTTTGCTCCTCTTTTATTTGTGGTCTGTCACAGAAGCTCCTCAAACTCACTGCATAAAGCGTAGGTTAGTTACCTTGTGCACAAGACGTTGCCAGCCGTCCTTGTCCTGAACCAGAGGAATCGATTCCACATTATTTACGATCGACTTTAATATTATCCTGTCGTCGATATCCGCGCCTCTCAAACCTGTCCATTTCGTTCAGGATCTCTGATCAAAAGTTTTTGTATGCATTTATCATTTCCCCATTCGGGCTACATTCCTCGCCCACCCCACAGTTCACTATTTGACGGACAACAGACGGGGTAATTTTCATGCGAGGAATGGTTTCAAAGTATAAAATTAGTTTACAGTAGTTCCGCTCTGTAAAGGTACTCGTTTACGAGCCAGGAAATCAGCTGACGTAAGAAAATTTCTTGAACGCACATGCGACAAAATTACATTACGACATAATTCGGTTTTACAGGAGAAAGTACTATAAACGCATTGCAGTTGCAACATTACCGTGAGGGCAACGCACTAACAAGAACTTTCTGTTCGTTCATTCGTTACAGAATTTTTTTCTTCGAAAGTCAAAGACCACTAGGAAGACCTAGGCGTAGATGGAAGGATAACATTAAAATAGATCTTAAGGGAACAGCGTTGTGGATATGGATTACTTTAATCTGCCTCAGGATACGAATCTGTCTAGTCCGTACTGTTTATGGAGAAAGGCCCTGCTCCGTGGAGTTATTTAATAGTCGTTTAGCAAAGTCATAAAATGTCATGCTTTTATGGATCCTCAAATAAATCCCCGTGTTTAAAAAACTCTCGAATCAGCTTTATCCATTCCAGACTTAACACGCGTTACATAAAGCCTTTTAGAATTACAACAGCCTCGAGCGGACAATTCAAAGGATTTATCGTTTCTGATTGCTTGAGATGATTTTTCCTGCAGCTAAAATTTCTCTTCCCTCCGAGTGCACTGACCCCAACTACGTACAAAAATTGTATCACTTAAGACGTGATTTAAAATCCGTTCTTATATCCTAGTCACTTTCGCTACATTTTCCGAATTCAGTTCAATACGTGACCAGCATCACGTGTCACGACAGAGAAATTTCTGTCAAAACGTCCCTCTGCCAAGTCCACTGTCACCACGCACAGCGCATACAGTGAGACCGTCGACGTCCTACATCCATAAGTCAACTTAAATGATCCAGCTCTTGGTTCGTACACAATTTGCGTTCGAAATAACGAAGGAAAGAGCCCACTCCGACGACATAGGCATGGATAGGAGGATAATACTAAAGTGGGAAATAGTGGTACACGGTATAAACTGGATTTATCCGGTTCAGGTTTTGGACCGGCTGTGGGCTACTGCAAACATGGCAATAAACCTCAGGATTACATTTACTTCCACTGATTATCAACTTCTCCATGGTTTCTTGTTTCCCACAGCGTGCTTACTAGCTGCAGTCTTGGTGGGGGCACATCACGACGGGACAGCCCACCACGAGAAGGACGAGAAGTCGCTCATTCTCCTGGAAATTCAGTCCAACGGAAGCAACATCAAAGATAAAAGGTCTCCTCAACAAGGTTACAGTCAGGCAGTCTACGGGGCTTCCCCCGGGCAATTCGTTGTGCGCACTAGCGACAGCCCTACCGAAAACGCACAACCTGACGTACCACCTGAGTACCTGAACCTGCTACAACAGCTTGTGACACAACAGCAGCAGACGGACAGCTTGCAGCCTCCCTCGCAACCTGTCCTCCAACAGTTGCTGATCTCGAGGTGAGAAAGAAACAGTACACAAATACTAAGACAAGGGGTCACCAGTAAAGACATTTCCTGATGCAGAAAAACAATGCATTTACCCAAACGTTTAACATGTGGGTTAAGTAACGCCCGATTCGATCACAGACATTATGAGAGATGTTTCATTTCGTAGGAACCCAGATCCGTCCGCGGTACAGTTCAGGACCGTCCCTGGACAGACGCCACCTCGTGGCAGACCGCCTCCTTCACCACAAGCTCAGCTGCAACAGCTGTACTTCAACCGGCAGTTCCAACAGCAGATTCCACTGCGTCCTCGGCTCCTGCGACCTCTCCCGAGGCCTGCAGAACCCAGTTCGCAAGGCTTCCCTGGACTGACCTCGACCTCACAGGTCCATGACGTGCACGAGGCTCGTCTCAGAGCGTCACTCGCTGGAAGCGACCCGAACCTCGCAGTCCAATCACTGATCCAACAGCAGGGGACCCTGGTTGGCGGAAATTACGATCAGCAGCTGTCACAGCTGGCAACAGCTTTACAAGAACAGACTCAACTCCAGGCAGTGCCTCAACAAGTCGCTCAGGTACAGTCTGTTCCTCAACAGCAAGGAGCATACACTATTAGCTCTCAGGTCAGGTACGTCCCAGAACCTCAACAAGTTTCTCAGCGTCCAGTTCCATATTCGAGCAGACAAGTTACACCTCCTCAGCAACTCGTATCTTCAGAGCAAGTTAAACCTTCACGTCGCCCTGCACCAGCGGAACAATATCTCCGTGAGACATCACAGCCTCTCTCAGGGCAGACGGTGGTACAAATACCGCAGGGGGAGCAGAGCTCCCAGCCAACCGTGTACTTGAGCTCCCAATCCGGACAACAGGCACCAAGTACGACTCAAGACGACGACATCATTTCACAGCTTCTCTCGCAGCAAGGTCGTGGTCTGATTCCTAGTTCCACTCCCTCGTCCCTCTCTTTGGCAGAAGAGCTAATTAATCCCTCAACTTCGTCACCACCAACAGAACCCAGATCATCGATTTTTGTAACAAAAACATCAAACGTGAAAAAACCTCAGAGTCAAGGTAGAATAACATTAGAGGAATTACGGCCAATTCAAGACAACTCTGACACAACTTTGCCTATCGTTCACCTGCCAACACCCAAAGGACAGAGGCCACTGACTCAAACCGAATTCCAGGCGCTCATTGACGCAGGTTTCAAGATATCACCAGTGCCGGAGTCTCCTGTCCAGACAGTAACTTCCGGGTACTACCAGCCGACGACAAAAAGGCAACGCTCATACGCCACACCTTCACCCACACAGCGTAACCAGGTGTCACACCAGTCACGTCAAAAGAAACCCCAACGGGAAAAGGACGACGTACAGCAGATATCAAGTCCTGGACCCGAACGTCTACCACAACGGGAGCAGGTAAATAGATACCAACCGCAAGAAACAAAACCACGACGTGAAGAAGAGGATGGTTTACAGTACGTCCGAAATCCTGAAGCCAAAAACATCCGTCAAGGTCTTCCGGTTACCAGGATCCAAGTCGTAACAAATAAGCCACAACCGGAAGAAGAAATAATTCATTTTATTCAGATACCGACCACTCCTGAAGTTCCGGACGTTCAACAGAGAGGTGATCTGACCAAATATCAGCCAAACGCAGAAAGGCAAGTTGTCCAAACACAGGACCGCAGATTGCAGCAGCCACAGCAAGAGAGGTATCAGACGCAGTCAGACAGCTTACCGCAACAGCCAACATATTTCAACCATGACGAAGAGCCTGTTAGTCAGCAAGCACTAAGATTCCACCCCATCATTGTGGCAGAGCTGCCGACAACAGCTACGCCACGGAGACGAAGGCCTCGCCCCGGTAACAGCGGGGCTGTTTATCGAGCACAACTCGCAAATGAACAGAGAGGAAGCCAAGACGCGCCCGAACAGTACCTCGTGTCTTACGACAGCATTCCAGAAGCCACGTCTTTCGGCACAAGAGGCAGTAGACCGAGAAGTCGTCGCCCAATATCGGACGAGGAATCTTAAAACAGTCGCCTTAATTACACATGTCATATCATATTCATTACTAATCGTGACTATTGACAATAATTTTCAAGATGTCTGGAGACATTCATCGAATATTGTTTCCGAAACCTTTATCCTCGAAACACCTTAGACCAAAATCGCGGGAGGACACAAGCACAGATAAAATCCTCGCTTTAAAAGTAACTATCTACATGTTCAGTTATTTTGTTAAGAATGTTATCTACGGCAAATCATTTTTAGCTTAGTTGGTGAGTCGCAAGACGTAGGTAATGTTAATTATGGACCTTAACATGAAAAATCTTGTATCTTTCTTCACTGAGAGTATTAAATGGTAGTTATCTAGAGAAGAAGTGGATAGTAAAAAAGAATGGAAATGATTAAATAAAATTCATATTTCTTCTGCGCAAAATAAGAAAATTATGATATAACTAATTCTACTACTATTACTATAACCCAATGACATTCTTAATTTATTTCTGACATAAAAGTGTATGAAGATAACGAGACCGAACCACTGCTTCAAGTATAGAATTATGGCAATGCAATCAGCTTTATTGCCAAATGGTTTGCCTTCCTGTATCGCTGATACAGAGTGGATGTTCAGCATGTATAAAATTCTCTCTTATCGAATTATACAAAACATCCTGAATGGTCACAATTTAAATAAAATATAAATGTAACAAGGTCTAAGCGTATGTCGATGTTTTAAAGTACTTTCGGGGTTGGTAAGATTTCAAAATTCTAGCTCTTTTAAATTTACGGTAAATTTCCAGCTTGTAAAATTTATTCAAGACAGAACATATTTTGTACTTGTAATTACAACAGATACGTTGGATTTTTAGGTTGGATATTGATACTGAAAACACCGTCTAGAGGGACTTAATGGATCAATACGAGATAAATGTCACTACACGTCAAGAGTTACGCCATAATTTTGGAAACCACTGCCGTCCATAAACCTGCAGGGTACCGAACAAAAATCATAATCATCAAAAAGTAAGATTTATGTAAATTACTTTACGAGCCTCGACCATAAAACAATCAGGAGTGTAAATACATCAAGTGTCGCTGTACTTTATGGATTCATGAGTCAACTGTTCAATTTCTATCTTCGGGCATTGTCAATGGTGGCTCAAATCGACTGAAGGTAGCAAAACTGAACGCATCATACGGGCGTTTCATATTTCTTGATGTCAAAACAAATTGTCAATAAAAAGCATTTGTAACTGTTGTCATTATTTCAAATATTCTTCCACAAAAAACACGACGTTATCGATATTTCGTAAAGTTCCATCATGTGAACTTCAGGGTAAATACCAATGTTTCGGAGGAATTTATAGCCTCCATCTTCAGGGCTACCTCCGAAACGATGGTGTGTACCCTGAAGTCCACAAAGTGTTACTACTCAGAAGACCTAGTTCCCTCAAATACGCAGGGCAATGACCCATTCCTCTTCAGCATCTACCATCTCTTACAGAGTCGTGGAAGTGCCCACTCTACACGTCCATCCATTTTCTGACAGTCGTTCAAAATGCCTGATCTTCAATATTTTGTATTTTCGACCCCATCCGTGATCACCTTATACTTTCTGAATGGACTTATCCGAATGTTCTTAAGTTTATGTGTCTAGGGAAGTCCACATCAAAAAGTTAACCCCAGACACCTTCCCTATTCAACAAATGGATTAAAATACACTTCAATTTATATTTATCAAACAGTCGTACTGACGACAAAGTTGGTGTCCAAAATATACTTAGTATAAAATAGCTGTGTGATGCGATGTTGTGACGTGTAGTTAGTCGACGCCCTGAGGATGGAGGCAATAAACACCTACGAAACGTCGATCAATTTAAACGAGGCTATACGACACGACATCCCAGAAGACAGTTGTCTTCAACGGCAAGAACTGTCTCCAATGCGAACACTTTCAACCTTACGTCAAACAGGTAGGACGCCTCGGGGGTAGAAAGGCGTGGAAGTAACCATATAATGACGAGATCAAGAATGCGTGGAGCTTCACCTCGTTTAGATGCATTAAAATAGTAGTTGATGGGGAAAACATTTACCAGTGTCACTTTGTACTAAAGCAATCTCAGTTGAAGACGCCAGGCACTGAACCTGGGTCTCGTTGGTCAGAAACAGCACTAACCACCTGAGCTACAGCACGGCCTAAACTACAGACACGATCAAATTCACAGCGCCCTACACTTCGTGTCTTATTTCCGCGTAACAAAATAAAATTATCGAGATTTATCTCGCTGGGCTACTATTACAGTCGATAAATTAACTGAACGTGAAAACAACATGATCACTAAACAGGTAATTTAAGAAATAGATACGTAAATTAAAATACTGTCTTGTCCAAAAGCCAGTCAATCTCTGCCGATTTTTATTTACTTGCTTTAACAATCCTACTCGAAGAACGAAAGAGGTCAACTCCTTGAATCCGACAGCGCCAAATGCATTGCAGTGGCCCACAATTCGGCGGCTTATTTAACGCCCTAACAACTCTGATGATACAAACCGAATCCGTTTGTCGGTAACGGTCTTGAGACGTTAAGAAGGAAGTAGCAATTTCCTCCGAAACGTTTGCATCTACGAAGAAATTCTTCGTATTTATCATAAAATATTCGCACACGACAACCGAATACAGCCAAACAAAGTATATTGGTATCTTCATCATCCACAAATGTTTCAGTGTAGTCAAAGAACCCTATAGTCGATTGGAGGGTACATTTCCCACAACCGTCGAAGTACGCCAAAGGGTGAAAAGTATATTATAGAAAGATTTGCAAGTATTCGTCCCGGGTTGAACAGCCTCAAGATATGATCCACTCGCGACATCTCCTTAAGACGGTTTTAAAATTTCAATATAGCAGAGGCTATGAAAAGACAGTTATGTTTCAACCAGATGTCCAATAAAAGCACAGGGGCGATAGTTATCTAGCACATACATGCATATCAGCCCCCTATTAGGAAATTTTCTTAAAGAACAAACCTTGAGGATTTGGGGGCAACCAAGCGAGAAAAACATTACACAACCAACCATTCCGAAACAAACTAGGCGAACCACTACATCTGACACTTGCCTGCAGATAACAACCTCGCATAAGGCCAGCACCAGCGACCCTGCAAACCTCGGCGCACTTAATCTCTCACACCCACACGACAGGTCAGTGACGAAAGAACCCGGACCGGCGCCTGCTGCAGACAGAACCCGCGTGTTGAACGCAGCCAGTAGCCTCTCTGCCGACAGGCGGTTGTAATACTATAATTTGTCTTAGGGAAGTACCCGGTTCAAATCTCAGCTAGGTCACCATCTAACCACAATATATCCTTCATTTTCCTCAGTCCCTCCACACGAATACCGGGATAATACCCTAAAAAAACCCGATCGCCTCCTTCCAAATCCTAACCTACTCAGAATTTATCATGATCCATTTCTAAATCACCGTTACATGATACTGTGTCATGGAAGTGTTTCTTGAGACGCTAACAGTCGCTCAGCCAGCCAGGAAATTGCCCGGTAAAGATGGAACTCTGAAGGTAGCTACCGTGTTCTCAAGAGCCCGAAAATGTCCACATCCCGAGCCAGACGAATCTAGCCCCCACCACCACGCCCATTCCCCTGACAGCCTTTTAATATTATCCTCTCAACCACGCCTAGGTCTTTCGGGTAGTCTATACCGAGTTATTAACGGACTAGCCAAACAGACACTGATAGCCTGCTTAATAATTAAAGCACCCAATTACAGGTAACGAATACGGTACGTTGTATCACTTCTATAGTAACGAAACCGAAAACAAGCTGAAATGGTCCAGTCATAAGCCAGTTCCATCCATCTTCCATACGTACAGTCTGTTTCAGTAACATGAACCTTATTAGCTTTGTCCATTTCAAGTTGTCGACTTCCTCAGACACGCTCACAAAATTACGATTGAATTTCTCGTTCCCACCAACTCCTAACGCGTCGATTTCAGCACAACTTCAATAGATTTCACCATCCTAATCATAACCGGTAACCATCATAAATTACAGCGTGGGGTTTGTCGTTTTGCAACACTCATACAACAAACTGTCCATTCCTGCCAGGACCACAAAATTTCCGGGATTCTATCATCACGGTATCAAACCTTCCAGTCCCATGAAACGCGGAGAATTTGTTAGATTAGCCACTATCAGCTTCTGAACAAGAGCTCTACCCCATGGACTTAGTTCCTCCAGATCCATCAACACAAAAAAAACGCGTATAACTTCAACTCATTCTCCCAAATGATGATCGGACAAGTTTCTGCTAATTCCCCATAGCGTTCTCAAACATTACCACAGTGGACAGACATCAAGCAGGACTTACATCATTTATAAGAGAGCCGAAAGTGTGTGTAGCCGCGAACTTTAGCGGGAGAAAAGCTACATCGGAGAATTCCAACTCTTCTCTGTGGGTGAACTAATGATTTCAAGTGAGACGCTCAATCACTTCACTTTTAAATGACCATGAGCGGCGGGAGGCAGGTAGGCGAGGCCTTCAAACGACCTGCAAGTCGCTGTGGGTGGTACCGTGTTGTTCTCTCTGTGGCTGCTGCCCCATATCCTGTTATAGCCCGCCGCAATGCACAAACACTCAGTCAGCCGACACATTACTATCTCATATCGTCTACTATTAAAAATTATACAGGGTGTTTCAAAAATTTCAAAATACCTGCGCGTATTAAAACATCTCAAATGAATTGGATTACTCATCTGAGAATGTGACCCCAAAGGCTTCATTACTGAGTTAAAGACTGTTTAATTTCGATACAATTTTCAGTAAAACAAATAAAAGTTTTATGCACTTGTTAAACAAGCGATCTAAAACAAATTAAAACCCAACGGACGTCATTTGATATTCAATTTTCAGCCAGAGGTCGCTGACAGCACAAGGTCATGTCAAGGTCAGAAACAATATTAGCCCATGGGTTTGCCGAATATACGCCTTTAAACTTTTCAAGGTCAAATAAGGTTAAATTTTTCTCACGTTTAAATCGAAAAAATTAACGGTGCAAGTACTTTTGAGCATATTGGTGGATACCTTGCCAAGTCTAGCTGGAGATTACACTCACTAAGAACAAACATATGTATATCTGCCTTACGTGCATCACCTTTCTGATGTGAACATATGTAAGTAACCTATAATGCGAAGGTAATAATATAAGGGTATTTTCTTTCATTCATTACACAGTGTCCCAGAATACGTGCAAACAATTCTGACGTATGTAATGGTTATGTGTATACATCGTTTTGGGGAAACCGTATTATAAGGGCCCACAGAAAAGCTATGTTATCCGACCATCAGCACCTCAGTTATCCAATGCGGAACCATCTTCATGTAGACTTGTAGAACTTAATTCTGACCTTAGACTAAGATCAAGGAATTCGTGTTTCTGGAACATGCCGCATGTGTTGACCTTAACAAGTTTTTATTAATAAAATACAAGGTTGGAACAAAACCGTGTGACAAAAAGTAGTCCGAAACCTGAAAGTGGATTTATTAACACGTAACGATCATTGTATGTTCGCGCATGCGTACATGCTGCTGTTCTAAATACGAGAAACTGAATATGTAGACATCTTAACAGTCTAAAATCGAGTGATTAAATCATCAGCAATTCTTTACCTTGCCCATGGAGTGTATTTATGGGATTCGTGTTATTTCAGAGCAAACAGCTAATTACTTCCTTAAATAACTTTAATGAACTGGCAGTTGTCATGGGGACGTGATTATTTTGAGATACAGACAGGTTATTTAGGCAAGATTGAACTTCAAAACACTACGCAGAAACCAAACATGTACCTATAGGCGATATTACCATACACAGTCCTGCCCATGGTCATCGTTTCACACCCAGTTTGTACAAACAACAACATTTCAGGCGAAGGACAATGGCGATTATAAACAAAAAATGTACTTTAATTAGACCTACATATGTAGGGAGTCAGGGGGTGTTGCACGAACTGGTCGCCTGCAAATTATGAAACCAGGTGATCAAATTTCGTCACCTGCTATCTGACTACTTCGTGCTGATATTACATCCCAGCAATATTACTCCATCAGGTCTCTAGGAAATGAGTTTAAACAGACATCAAAGAGCTTGTCGACAGAAGTGATTAACTACATGCAGATAAGTCCTCCAGAAATTAAATCTGCTATAAGTGAACACACGATTCACAGTTTGTTCACAAGCGGAAATCATTCACATAAATACAGCAATATCCAAAACACGTGTTCTGTTGAGACAACCCTTGCACTTAATAATGGTTCAAAATAAATACAATAGTTCTTACGCGTAGCATCACACTAAGACGAAGCTCGTCTAGCATTTAAGAAATCAGTCCGTACCGCAAAGAAAACACAAGTCTTCACCATTACAAAGATCGACTGACTGATGTTGCCTTATCCCTGATTCACACAAATACAAGATTCACTCTGCGGGAAAACTGCAAAGTTAATATATGTTAAAGCAGGTGGTACATATAATTACCACTGGATTTGAAAATATACAAGAAAGACCCACAAAGACGATTTTAAGGCTGGCACAGATACTGGAGCATTGTGTGTGAAGACAGGAAAAGAAACACACATCGTACAGGACTTCAATATGTACGATGCAATACTTAGAAGGAAAATAATTGTCACGAAGATGTACTGAATTTCACTACAACATTCCGTATCATTGGAAACGTAAACAGCATACCGGAAGGAAACGTATAACAGAATGGTTTTGGTGCAAACAGGACACATCTCCTTCATTACAAATCCACACAGACTGAAACAGAATTTTCTGCGCAATACGTAGATAATTAAAAATTCTGAATACGGGTGTGTTACTTAATAGTGTGCTGGAATATTTAAACATAAGAGACAGGAAATTATACATAACGCGGTATTTTACATAATGTGCACGTTGAATAAAGTTGATTTTGGTAGGATGATTATATCAAGGAAAATAGAAAAACCATGCGAAGATAACGACCAGATCGGCACGCGATTCGATTACTGACTTTCTTTATCAGGGGTCAGTAAAATGAATAAATTTTCTGCCGAAACTACTAACGATTAAGGGAACAAACAGTGTCACGGACTTGACATTAAAGGTCGTTTTAGAGATATTACAATCTGTAAGACTTGAGGTTGTCACAGCGGTGAGTATGAAGATATCCGTCTTCTGGGTTATTGCGCTGTGTAGTCTGGTCAATGTTAACCAACGTTTCAGAGGTCATACTGCCTCCGTCATCGCCCTGATGACGGAGGCAGTATGACCTCTGAAACGTCGGTTAACATTGACCAGACTACACAGTGCAATAACCCAGATGACGGATATCTTCATATTACAATCTCTCGGCGATATATAGCAGACGTGTAAAATTTCTGATTCTCACAGCGGCGAGTAGAAAAATGGTTGTATTCTGGGATGTTGTGCCGTGTAGTCATAGAGGCAGCAGGGACCTCTGGAACATCGGTAAAATTCTACCAGACTACACGTACCTGCAACTAAGAAAACATCCATCTTCAAATACCCGACCTACGTCGCTTTTGCACCAAACACATTAAAACACGTAACTGAGGGCGCCTGATATGACTATTGATGGGTTCGATTTTCTCTACTGGAAACACTCAGCATGCAACAGAGACATCTTGCGGAAGGAAGAACATGGAATGGCCGCTGTAATGGTTCATTTGTCTGCAAGTATGCAAAACTTTTTGGCATCGCGGCGACAAGATGATTCCTGCGTGATTAAGCATGGAGACACCCATTAGGACGCTTTCGAAAACGAAAAGACTGCCTCGCCTCCTTGGACACTTGATCACTCTTCCTGGCTTCCACCAGGAAAAGTAACTGAACAGAAGCCTGGTGTCCTCCTCAAAACTGGCAACAATTCGGAGTAAAAATCCAATGTTTTGAGGACCTTCCCTGCCTCCATCAACAGGCAATCGAATTCTGCCGTTGGACACAGATTTACCATGACAAATCTTAACATTATCGTCCCATCCCCTTTCTATCTTCCGAGCGGACGTTTTCCAAAAAGTTTCCCCACCAAAATTCTGTATGCAATACTAGTTTCCCCCACTTCTTTCGCGTACCAAAAATTGCCTCGCAGACTTCGTGTTCCTGACCTACAGGACGGTGTATCCCTGTCAGTGAATTGTCAGTATTCTGAATTATGACGCCGTGGAAGATTTTGAGGCGGTTACCAAAAATTTCGAAGGATCATGCTGTCTCCATCTTATGGGTATGGTATCCACTGGATCCCTGACGTCCTGTGTTACATTAAGAGTAAGAATATTTCTCTTCGCCAGAGACTATAGAGCATATTTAGCATCTTATTCAATATGCAAATAACTTTTCCTCGAGAATAAAGCGGCCTAAGCGTGAAGCTATCCACTCATCTCCATCTACTTGCTCGATTATGCAAATTGATAACTTTATCGAATTTCGTTAAGTACTATCCTAAACTTCCCAGTCTTTAAGAGAAACGGCAGCCAAGGGCGAAGCTGTAAGCCTCCAGATACATGATTTACGTCGAGTGACTTTTGTGTGTAAAAAATGAACACACAAGTGATATCAATGACAGAAAGTCACTGGACCCTTATGGCACACGAAGGTGTAAACCCGTACGGGATGCTTAATTATTGCACGGCTCACTGACCACTAAGATTTCTCCCAGCTGACCTGGATCCTCAGGACACATCAACACGTTGTAGCGCGAAGCTAGTCTAAATATTTATGAACTAGAAAATGACCCGTCAAAAATGATGCGAAAATCTTCAATCGTGTTTATAAACCACATTTCGTTAAAAAATCTAACAAATAAGCATATAAAACTCAAAATCATTACATATATCCTTGCTTTAATTAAATATTATAACGTAATTTAACGTCGAGAAAATGGTAATTTTAAAACAATTATCACTAATCAGCATATATATATATATATTCCAACGTACAATGTAGACTTTTCATTTGCATTATTTGAACAGTTAATAATACAAATGCTCCTTGTATCTTCGTATTGTCAACAACGAGATTTCGTTAAACGACGGAAATCTGTACAAAAAAACTGAACACATTATTTAAAAATAATGCTCGTGAATTTTGGCGAAACTTGTGTAAAGTATATAAAGCCCGTTGTTAACGATAAGATTATTAAGAAGATATATCAGTGAAAGAGACAATTCATGCAGTGTAATTGTCGTTTCAAAAACGATCAGCAAACCAACCGACACATCCATATTTTAAAGACAGATGCAAAAGTATTTTCAGTAAACGAAATTAAGTAGCGAGTAAAATTTTTTTTTGCGATAATTTCAGTTCCTGACTTGCGTAGTCGCTCGTTGCGAAATTTCTGCCCAAAATCCCAAAGTTTCTTTCTCAAATTCCCGCAAAAATCTCGGGCGTATCCATGTCACTCCAACCAGCCAAGGCAATCTACCCACAATGTGATTCACTGTTCAGAGCCCCCTTCTCCTTTTGCGTTCATTTCACTGAAAGCTGAACAATAACAACAAGGAAGTTCATAAAAAATATTAAACGTCCCATACGAATCGAACGACAAGTTATCCTTGAAATAACAGTTAACAGGGGGGCGGGGAGACATTCTATCTTTCCGTCAGAATGTCTCCGGTTTGCACTGCTAACTCAAATAAACCCCACAATTAACTCCACACCGCGTGTCTTACATGCACCTGTAATAATTACATCGTTAGTGGAAACTGTTGCCAACTGTCCCGAAGTATTTCTTTGGTAATACTGTAAGCCAGCTACATCCACTCAACCTATTTCAGTTCTCTGATCTTTCTTCTCAGGTGGATGTCTTCCAAGAGGTTTCCTCATTAAAATTCTAAATGCATTCTTTGTCTCTCCGAACACAAACCAATCTCCGAGCTTCAAACAGCACCATGGATATCATTAGAGGTATTTTGTATATATCTCTGAGATACAGAAATTTTCGCCGCTCGCCTACAAGCAGCGTGTGAAGTTTGATTTTCAAGTTCAGACCACTTTCAGGGCGTGATGAATCACGAAACAGGATCCGTGCAAATCTCCCCCCCCCCCCATCAAAGACCCTCATATCCTGGTGTAGAACAAAGCAAACTTATCTGCATGCTACATCAACTAGTGACACTGACTGACGCCGCCGTCTAAGGAAATTAATTTTCATCACGCAACACGCACGTGTATGGGAACCCAGAGATGAGTACCGAAGGATTCACGAGCTCCTCTGGTGGCGAAAACTAAAAATTCCCGTCACTATCGATAATCGAAACCTAGGCAAGGTTTTAAGGTACCTCAAAGCCTGGGACCTGTGAGTATCAGGTCGCTTGACAGACCGCGGATTCGATTAACAATCCAACCACGTGACCGCCTTGATTTCCACAAGTTACTTTCAAACAGGCCGATCTCCCACCCTGGGATCTGCAAGTTCTGTAAAGAATCACCTTTGATTTCGCACTGGTCTTGGGTCTAACCCGTTGTAAACACTGTAATTGCTTAACCCTGAGGCACTGAGAGTCAAAAAGGATGAAAAGATCATGAATCATTTGAAAGGAGGCCTAAGACATTCCACAGCCAGTAGATATGAGACCGCGTGCAGCCAATCTGGATGTTGCGATGAAGATAAAAATCATGCCCTGACGGGAATCGAAGCCCGGTCATCCAGCCCATACCGCAATCACTATCATGATTAAACTATCCCGGCAGTAGCTGGCAGTATGCTGACATTCGCATGGAAAGCTCAGGATATCACGTTAAGCGTCAATCTGGTCGAGATTCGAACTCAGAATCTGCCCAGCGTAATCCGGTAATCATCAGCAACAAATCTAAACGCACGCAAATCACGTCGCTTCCTTAATTTAAGAGATTTTTTTCGCTCAGCTTTCTTTTTACGGATTCTTGGAACCGTCGTGAACATTTGTTACACAATCCGAGGAGAACGTCCAAAAAATTGACTGTCCTGATGTCACGAATTCACGCAGAACTCTCTGAAGAAAAAAAACCCAGTGTTGTACCTAATGCGTTTCATTTACTCCCACGCGCATTTACAAATCGCTTATAATTTATTCATCTCAAAATAAGTTATCTTCCCGTCACGGTTTTATTCGCAAGGCAGATTAAGATTTGTAGGATTTGAGGTTTTCAAGGCGGAGAGTCCGATAATGCCCGTCACCCTGATGATGGAGACAGCAAGGACCTCTGCCAGACTACACGGCGCTACATCCCACAATACAGCCATCTTCAGATTTAAACAGACTGTACAGAGTGAACGTTCAGCGCCTTAAAATTTGCTGTTATGCAGTCCCGCACTACCGACCAAAGTCTCTCGTCCTCGATTTCCTTCAAGGGCCTGGAAGGGCTATTGAATTTATACACACTTTGGAGTATACAGGAAGTTAAAAAATTGTCCATACAGTGACCACATATCCGCTGCACAGACTTTTTAAACATCTACATAACCCAATAAGGCAGCCAGTTAAAACACCCGCTGTAGTACAATATAAATCTCGATGTTTTCAGGTAAGAGTGTATAAAGCTATTAGTGAACGACCATATAACATACTGGATTCGAAAGCACCGAACATTCACCCTGCTAAAACGACATTTAAAGCACAAATTTCATACACGTACGCTTATCGCATGTTTGTGGAATGCGGTTTCTAGATGAACACGAAAATATCTTCAATTAGAATTTTATCCAACAGTTTAAAGTGGCGTGTAGCACGAATAGTAAAAAGAACTGCACATACGAGGTGCGATCGGAAAGTTTCAAGACTGCGCGTATAAAAACCCGTACACTTATCTCAGGTATTAAATTCATCCATCACCCTCGAAGTAGTTCCCCTGGGAGTGAACACAACGATCCCAGCGCCGCTGCCAAGCCTTGAAGCATCCCTGGAAATCTTTCTTTGTCAGCCTGTCAAGCACCATCTGCGATTCTGCCTGAATCTCTTGCCAAAGACTCGCCAAAACGGCTGCGGAAACCTATGAAATGCTAAAGAAAGCATTTGGGGAGTCCGCAATGGGTCGTGCACAAACTTTTGTGTGGCATTCACGTTTTAAAAATGGCCGAACCTCTGTCGATGATGACGAGCGTTCTGGACGACCATCTTCGAGCACAACGCCCGAAAATGTTACGAAGATTCGGCAGGCCATTCACGAAGATCGACGTCGTACCATCAACGACTTGTGCGACATTGTTGGGATAGGCTATGGGACCTGGCAGCTGATTCTAAAGGAAGAACTCCACATGCGACGCATCATGACAACGCGCCAGCGCACACCGCCCTCAAAGTTCGGCAGTTTTTGGCCTCAAACACCATGGCCGTCATCCCGCACCCTCCTTATTCGCCGTGTGACTTCTTCCTCTTCCCAAAGATGAAAATTCAGCTAAAGGGAAGGAGATTTGAGACGATAGAAGAGATTCAGGCAGAATCGCAGATGGTGCTTGACAGGCTGACAAAGAAATATTTTCCAGGGATGCTTCCAGGCTTGGCAGCGACGCTGGGATCGTTGTGTTCACTCCCAGGGGAACTACTTCGAGGGTGATGGATGAATTTAATACCTGAGATAAGTGTACGGGTTTTTATAGGCGCAGTCTTGAAACTTTCCGATCGCACCTCGTACGAAGAAAAATTCTAGTCATACAACCTAGCGGTAGAAATATTAAGAATTACAACACAAGGCACATTAAATTCTACGACAACCATCGCCACACCATTTTATCCAATTAACTATTTGCACAAAGTGCCCACATAAGGGGAAAGTCGTCACCATCTCTACATGTGGCTAGATGGGTTAGACGTTTAGCAAACAGAATAAAAGGAATCCATACCACGGTTCAACAACCTGCAAGGCAGGAGCCTTCGCCAAGAAATCCTATCCCATGAATATCGGGGATTCTTATCCGGGAGTAAGGTGGATGCAGTGTGGTATAGACCAGTGGTATTCAACCTGGGGCACGCGTACCCCCGGGGGTACGTGAAATTTAAAAAAAAAAATTATGATAAACACTGAATAATCAGTAATGTAATTTATTTAATTAATTTTAAATGTATATTATATACTATGTATAACTTGAATTATACACCAACAACTTTGGGGGTACAAAGTTGAAGAGAAATTATATCTGGGGGTACGCGAACAAAAAAGGTTGAATACCACTGTTCTAGATGAAGCATCACTACTGCAGAAGTCACGAATCAGTGGAGCTATACCTCCATCCGTCATACGTATTCTCAAGGGACAAATTTGAACTTCTGTCGTTGTTGGTCTTATAAGATGCAACGCTACGTCACCTCGTACGTTGATACCAAAGTTTCGGAGGAACATACTACCACCATCTTCAGGGCTACACAGAAGACCGAAGTAGGCATCTTCTCCGACGTAGAAACCTCAAATATCAACTTTACATTCCTTAACCCAGGTTGCAGAATCAGCTATGTATGGACCCACGGTTATCAAAATTTATTACCATCACGAGACAGTGGTACTGTGCATTTATCAGCTTCGCCACAACACTTAGCTTGATCATTACACAACTCTACACCTCCATCGACCGGGTCTGTGTGGTAACACTACTCCTTAGCAACGCTGAACTTGACATGAGATACTTCTGTCACAACCCATCAACGCAGTGCACCGTAATTAACGTGTAGCACTTACAAAAACCCGAAGCGACGCGGATTGATACATGCCTTAGCTCCAGTCACGCCATTAATCAAGTGCGTTGTGAAATATCCTGGTATAGAGCCATTATTACCTGTTTTATGAGTGCACGTAACTCACTTGTCTTACTCCACGTTATAACGACGTTTATCCGACTGCATACGTTACTACACAGAGTGAATATCTGATGCCTTCGAATTTTTTTATGTTATGCAGTCCCGCACGACGATCGTCATACACTCTTACCTGAAAACATCAGCCTCTATTCCGTAATACAGCAGGTGTTCAAAGCGGTGACCTTCCTCATTTAGATCAACTTCCCGCCATAAATCAACTACTCCATCAACATCAACACTTCGCCAAATTCTGTCCTCCAAGCTTAACGTGTCAAAAATTTAAAAAAAAATTCAGATTGAATTCATTAATACCCTGAACAACTTCTCCCCTTACTCCACTTGTCAACACCATTCCTCCTCTTCAACCTGTATTTAAACAGAAGGACGAGTGGGCACTGCCTGGGAACCTCAACATCCATAAACATACGTTTCCCCCGCTAAACGAAGCGTCTCTCGAGAATTTTCTCATCGGTTCGTCCTTCAAAGGGTTAAGGGATTAACAATTACAGGCATTAGCGTCTCATCACGCAATCTGTGCGAGGAACCGCAAACGCCTAGACAGCTGACGGCGTCCACACCCCTGGACGGAAGACGCACCGAGGCGCTGCTGAGTTTGGTTCTGCCGCCCGCACTTGCTCTGAATACTGATACATGTCCCGCCCTTTCACCGAGGCGTGGTCTGGTAACTTGGCCAACCAGTGCTGGTGGGGGATGTGTCAGAGGTTACTTGACCACGTGCGTATATATAAGCCCTCCTAAAAGAAAGCCCTCATGCATTCATTTGTACGACCAACGTCAAGGAACATTGCCAGTGGTGAGTGTGACATTCATCAATGTTATAATTTTTATAGCAGTGACATAACCGGGGTATAAACCGAGGATCGTGGCGAACAGCGCGTGTGAATTGAAAGGTTCGGTGCAAAAAGGACGTAACTACGATTTTCCGAAATTGTGACAAATACAAATATTTAACGGGTTAATGTAAACGTGTGGTCGAAATTCTACCACAGACTCAATTAATATCATCCCTGTATCAAACCTTCAAGCTAGTCGAAGGGGTGTCTTCGCATCAAAAAATATTTCTATATTATTATTGCGTCACGTAAAAACAAGTGTGAGATTCTATCTTTTAATAATATAAATATAATTAAAATATATTCACGTGTCACGATGTCCAAATCATTTAACTATAATTTTCGAGAACAATATCAGACGAATACCATTTAAACACACAATACCATAGCGTTTGAACAAACAGAGGTAAAGTAAGTTAGACACTCATTACATAAGATATCATAATTACGGAGTCAAAGAGCCAGTAATTAAATTATTCTGATTCGTACATGCGTAACCTGTGAGAAAAATAATTTAACATTGTAGGGTCCACGGTTGTAATGAATGACCTTGTTACATACAACACCGCTTTAATTTAGTAAATCCTCACAGAATAAAATGCTATTCTAAACCCACTGACAAGCGACGTTGCTCTGGTAGCGACGCAGAATTGACGTCTGCTTATGGCATGTCGTACCATCGTCAGTGGCGGTCTACCTCTTGATATAACGCTCACGCCACTGCGACCACTTCAGTGAAGAACCTCTTGGTGTTTGCTGACCCCATAAACAGCTTAAAATTACAGCAGGAGCCTCCGTAAGAGACACACAAAGACGTCGTCTTACTTATGAGCTCAATTCGTTCTATTACAGAAACCATGAGGGCATTGATCTTGGTAGCGGCCGTGATTCACGCTGTTCTCGGCGGTGGCAGCCACTTCTCGGTTCGGCTCCCGTTCCTCAACCCTGCCGGTGTCACGTATTTGGACGGCCCAGCACCAGCTGGGCTCGCAGCCGGACCATTGCAGTACGCAGCCGCTGCGCCGGCCGTAGCTGCAGGACCAGCTGCCGTAGGATACGCCGCGCCGGCCGTAGGATACGCTGCAGGCCCCGCTGCCGTAGGATACGCCGCGCCGGCCGTAGCTGCAGGCCCCGCTGCCTTGAGCTACGCCGCACCGGCCGTAGGATACGCTGCAGGCCCTGCTGAATTTAGTTACGCCGCGCCGGCCGTAGGATACACTGCAGCACCGGTACAGACATTAGCCGCAGTCCCCACCGTGCACCACGTTCCAGGAGTGGCTGACGTACCTGTGACTCGCGTTGAAGCTCAGCCCGGATTGATCCAGAAGGTAGTCGACGTTGCGAAGCCCGCTGTATCTACCCGCAAGTTCCAACTTCGCCGTCCCGCTATCCAGAAACAGTTTTACGACATCGAGGAGCGAGTGGTGGTCCGACCAGCCGGTTCTGCCCTCGTCGAGCTCGAGGAACCTTTGGCAAAGATACAGAAGGGCCCTGCGGTCATCAGCCCTTTGGATTCTCTGGCCGTGGGAGCCGCCCCCATCCAACACGCGCCTATCGCCGTCGCCCCATCCCCTGCTCCTGAGCCGGTGTTCGTGTCAACCACTCCTGCCCCAGTTTTTGGACCCTTTCCAGGACAAGGACCAGTCGCTCTTCAGGACGAGGAGTCCGTTGTGGTTGACAATCCTGACTTCGCAGCCCGGGCATCCTTTTCCGCAGAGAGCCACCAGCTGGAGACTGAGCAGCAAGCCCTCAACGTCCAACAGCAGGACTTGCAGGCCAGACAGCACCTCCTCGAATCCAGACGACAGCAACTGTCAAGGACCCACACGGAAGCTCGTCCACTAGGTCCTGGTCCCTTGCCTGGAATCGGCGGGCCCCTTGCTAGAGCCGGCCCAGCTGTCGAGGTCCACGCTAACGGAGCCCCTCACGACGTCGTTCCCTCGCTCCGTGCCCTGAGTCCCGAGGTGAACCAAGCCAATCAGCAGCGTCTCATCCAACTGCTGACCGCACGCGGGGGTGTCGCGGAGGTCGGTTTCGGTCACGAGGGACCCAGCCCACTTCCCGTAGGCGACGTGGGCCCGGTCCGGGCCCGCGTCTTGTCCGCAACCCCGGCACCTCCACACGCTGACCCCACGGGTGAACGCGTGTCCACTCGCCGCGTGGTAGTCAGCCGACCTATCGAGACGGTGCAGGACATCGACGTGGTGGAGCCCGTCACGAAGCTGGAGCGCATCGCTGTCAACCACCCAACCCTGTTCAAGACGGTTCATCACGATGTGGCCCGCGTACCGACATCGGTGCCCGTCCTGGGTAAAACCCTGACACCTGCCATTGCCCATGCGGCCGTGCCTTACGGTTATGCCGGTTATGCCCATTAATGCCCATTTCCGTACTCCGCGTCTACGATGACCTTTCACTCCCCCTACCGACCAAGTACGGCGATCCGCAACCTCAGGTCTCGACCACAATCAGTAACACTTTGCTGAAAGGTAATAAAAAAGTGAATTTTACTTACAGTCGTCGAGGTTTCCTCCAATTTTCAATCGAAGTCTTGGTAGAAATTGAGCGTCGGATCGACGTATTGCAAGCTGTCCGTCAGTTTCTGTCCCACCAGCTGGACTTTTGACACCTGCGGGGAAACAAAAATTCTCTCATTTAAAATACACTCAATGCCTCATCAACACAAATTCTTAAACTAACACCAGA